>NW_026868234.1:0-63452 GCF_020745735.1 Hemiscyllium ocellatum
ACATGAATAGAAAAGAATCAGAGGGATATGGACCAAATGCTGCAATGGGTCACTAGATTAATTTAGGATATTTGGTTGCCTGGACTGAACGGTTTGCTTTTGTGCTTTATTTCTACATAGTCAAATCAATTTCACAAAACTAGGATTAGGCCATTCATCCTTTACAGCCTGTCTTGGGCTGTGTCCTAACTACACACATTTCAATGCAAGTTTCAGAAAGATTTCAGCAGCGCTTTCCAAAAAGTGAACATGCTTTCAGACTTTAACAATGAGAATAGTTACATTGATATATTCAGAAATAATGTTAAAGATCACCATTTCAGAATGTCATTTAAATGTAGAGCTTTCTAACAATGGGTGTGAATTCTGTCTGTGTCCAATATCGAGTCAGACTGACATTGTGGTTCGAAAAGCTCTGCATTTAAATGACATTCTTGAAGGTAATTTAAAACAAGTGCTGGGATTAACGTACCAAAGAACAGAAGCCCGTTCTAAAATATGAATAGATTAATCTAAAATGTTCAATGAAGGACATCTCCATGACCGTGGACTCCTTGGCTATAAATTCTGTGATCATGATCTTATTGTCCACGACCACCTGATGAAAAGAGCAGCACTCTGAAATGGAGTGATCAGTAAAATTGTCTCATTTGGCTCACCCAAGGTTAGAAATGGAAGCATATCTCATCAAGGTTACAGTTTGATTTGCCCTTTCAACGTTTTTGAAATTTAAGGTGTTCCATTGTAGTGTTCAATTCTGATCCATTAAAATCAGTATCCAGTCTCATCTGAGTGCAGAACCAACTCAACTGACAGAACAAACAAAACAACTTTTTCGTTTGCTTCTCTCCCTCCCTCCCTCTCTGGTGACCCAATGGGACTACCAGAGCTGGAAGTACCACTCTCGAAATACGATTACTGACCTACAGTTTTCTTATGCTGCTGAACATAAGGATTTAAAAGCTGCTAGCCTGATCTCGCTCAAAGCACAAAAACAGACTGTTCACCCGTGTCTGCGCAGAGGAGAAATTTTCAGGAGGAACAAATCACAAAAATAACAACTGTTACCAGTCCCACAACACGTTTCCCATGGACAAAGTTAAAAATCTCACAACACCAGGTTATAAACTAACAGATTTATTTGGAAACACTAACGTTTGGAGCACAGCTCTTTATATCAGGTTGGTTGTGGAGAATGAGATCATGATCATGGAATTTATAGCCAAGGAGTCCAGTGTCCATGGAGATGTGATATATTAAACTATGAGATTAAATCTTCCATCTTTTAGAATGGGTTTCTGCTCTTTGGCATGTTAATTCCTGAACTGGTTTTTAATTACCTTCTCAAGAAAGTCATTCAAATGCAGAGCTTTTCTAACAATAGGTGTGAATTCTCTCTGGTCCCAATGTTGAGTCAGAGGGACATTTTTCTTAGAAATGTTTTGCATTTAAATTACATTCTTGAGAAGGTAGTTTTAGATTAGGTTGGCTGGCTGGATTGGCTATGCTAAATTACCCTTATTGTTCAGGATATGCACTGTAGGGTGGATTAGCTATGAGAATAATACGAAGGGGTGGGTCTGGGTGGCAATGGTGCTAAATGCCTTCTTAACCATCCAGTCTGCTGCAAATGTGTTTGCTGGTCAAAGCACAGCAGGTTAGGCAGCATCTCAGGAATAGAGAATTCGACGTTTCGAGCATAAGCCCTTCTCCTGATGAAGGGCTTATGCTCGAAACGTCGAATTCTCTATTCTGAGATGCTGCCTAACCTCTGTGCTTTGACCAGCAACACATTTGCAGCTGTGATCTCCAGCATCTGCAGACCTCATTTTTAACCTCCAGTCTACCAGTTCTTTGCAGGTTGCATCATTATGTACATGAACTCTCCCATGTCTCTGATTTAACTATACAATCCTGTCCTTCCTCATTTTAGCAAAATGCAACTCCTTGCTTTTATTCGTACCTCTCTCATATACGCACACCCTAACGCTCTCTCACACTCACACAGACTTATACTCCATCACACTTACACTTTACCAAGCATGCACACACTCTTACATGCACACTCACACACAAACTCACATCACACACACACAACTCTATGAGTGAATTTTTATTGGCAAAATTATATTTGCAGATACTTTCAATTTTGCTCACAAAGCACATAATCTATAGGAAGTCAGTCCATGTAATATTTTATATATTCCTACTTTAAAAACAGAAACTAGTCTGATGTGGGCGGCACGGTGGCACAGTGTTAGCACTGCTGCCTCACAGCGCCGGAGACCTGGGTTCAATTCCCGACTCAGGCGACTGACTGTGTGGATTTGCACGGTCTCCCCGTGTCAGCGTGGGTTTCCTCCGGGTGCTCCGTTTCCTCCCACAGTCCAAAGATGTGCGGGTTAGGTGAATTGACCATGCTAAATTGCCGTAGTGTTAGGTAAGGGTAAATGTAGGGGTATGGGTGGGTTCGCTTCGGCGGGTCGGTGTGGACTTGTTGGGGCCGAAGGGCCTGTTTTCCACACTAAGTCTAATCTAATCTAAAGATTGGGATACTGACAGACTCGAACCTCACAACTTTAATGTATTGTGTGACCTGAGATGTCACTTATTTTTTATAATTTTAAAAACAAAGTGATCAAGAAACATGACTTAGATGTTGTTCTTGGATTTACATATTAATGAACCGAAACCTGCAACCCACTCTAAAAGATATCAGTTGCATGACGCTGTGAATTTTGCTATAGATCTGTGTCCTTAGGATCCTGCTCCACAGCTACCTGTGGAAGGAGCGCACTCCGAAAGCTAGTGATTCCAATAAACTGTTGGACTATAATCTGGTCTTGAGTGATTTTTAACTTTATCCACTCCAGTCCGATACTGGCACCTCCACATCGTTTCTGGTGAACACAGCCCATACCTCTGTTGGGATGGATATATCATCGCCTAGGGAGGGTAGAGATGTAGTTACTGTTTGGGGAATCGGGGGCCTGCGGAGCTGTTGTTTGGACTGTTGACCGAAACTGCCTGTGCAGCTGGACTACCAAGGTCAGACCAATACAATGGCAGGCTTTACTCAGAGACCCTTGTTTACGAGACAGACCGTCTCGTGGATACCCTGCCAAGGCCGAGGCCTGTTCACAGGAGGCCTTTGTGTGCGAGAGATCACGGTGTGAGTGATTACGTAGCGTTAGCTTAGCGAACAATATATCAAGCAGGGGGTTTTTGGAAAGATTCAGAATGTGTACACCTTCTCCAGTGAACGCATGAACTTCACTGAAACAGCCCACTTCTGAAATAAACGCCAGCTTGTGCCTATTATTGAGTGTCTGTGGTCTCTCCTCTAAACGAACACACGAGGACAATTTCTGTCCTAACAGATCCCTTAGTGTGGAAACAGGCCAACCAGTCCACACTGACCCTCCAAAGAGTAACCCACCCAGACCCATTTCCCCTGACTAATGTACCTAACACTACGAGCAATTTAGCACGGCCAATTCACCCTGACCTGCACATCCTTTGGACTGTGGGACGGAACCGGAGCACTAGGAGGAAAACCCACGCAGACGCGGGGAGAATGTGCAAACTCCACACAGTCTGTCGCCTGAGGCAGGATGAAACCCGGGTCCCTGGAACTGTGAGGTAGCAGCGCTAACCACTGAGCCACCGTGCTGGTTCATCTAATTCTGGATAATCGAAGCTCCTCTGTATTATGTGCACTTCTGGTCTATCGGAAGGATGTTGCAAAACTTGAAAGGGTTCAGAAAGATTGACAAGGATGTTGCCAGGGTTGGAGGGTTTGAGCTACAGGGAGAGGCTGAACAGGCTGGGGTTGTCTTCCCTGGAACGTCGGAGGCTGAGGGTTGACTTTAAGAGAGGTTTTATAAATCATGGAGGGGCATGGATAGGGATAGACAAAGTCTTTTGCCAGAACTAGAGGGCATAGGTTTAGGGTGAGAGGGGAAAGATTTAAAAAGGTCCTAAGGGGCAACATTTTTCACACAGAGGGTGGTGTGTGCGTGCGGAATGAGCTGCCAGAGGAAGTGGTGGAGGCTGGTACAATTGCAACATTTAAAAGGCATCCACTTGGGTATCTGTGTAAGGAGGGTTTGGAGGGATAGGGCCAATTGCTGGCAAATGGGACTTGATTAGTTGAGGATATGGAGGAGTTGGAGCGAAGGGTCTGTTTCTGTGTTGTACATCTCCACTTCAGGAGGAAATGCGCAGTCGCAGCTCGTAGAGCCATGAAGCCAAGGAGATGAGAGCACAGCAACTGCAGTGACCTTCCCCCCCTCCCACCCAGGGTTCAGCCCTGGGCGTGTGACTCACAGCAGCTGGCCCCGTCACTTGTGCCCCCGCTGGTGCTGCAGCAGGTGCGGGACCGAGCGAAGCCCCTCCCGCAGACGGAGCAGGTGAATGGCCTCTCCCCCGTGTGGACCCGCTGGTGCCGTGCAGCAGGTGGACGAGCGAGGGAAGCCCTTGCCGCAGACGGAGCAGGTGAAGGGCCGCTCCCGGTGTGGACCACTGGTGGGACCGCAGGGTGGACGAGTGGGGAAGCCCTTGCCGCAGACGGAGCAGGTGAAAGGCCGCTCCCCGGTGTGGACCAGCTGGTGGGTCAGCAGGTTGGACGACTGGGTGAAGCCCTTGCCGCAGACGGAGCAGGTGAAGGGCCGCTCCCCGGTGTGGACTCGCTGGTGGGGACAGCAGGTCCGACGAGCGGCGGCAAAGCTGTTGCCGCAGACGGAGCAGGTGAAGGGCCGCTCCCCGGTGTGGACCCGCTGGTGGGTCAGCAGGTGGGACGAGTCGCTGAAGTCCTTCCCGCACTCGGAGCAGGCGAACGGCCTCTCCCCGGTGTGGACCCCGCTGGTGTGAGAACAGGTGGGACGACTGGGTGAAGTCCTTGCCGCAGACGGAGCAGGTGAAGGGCCGCTCCCCGGTGTGGACACGGCGGTGGATCTCCAGCAAGGAGGGGAGCGGAATCCTTTCCCCTCCCGCAATCCCCACACTTCCACGGTTTCTCCATGGCGCGCGGAATGCCTCCTGAGACTTCCTTTCCCCACAGTGGGCAAACTGGCTCAGGCACGTGCCCTGTGGTTCAGGTAAAGATGATACTTAAGAGCCTACTGAAGCAGACAAAAACGTTCAAAGAATTTTCCCTTCTGGACTGAAAGAGGGACGTCTCTCCTGTCCCACGAATCAAGGGGCTCTGTCAGACCTTCACATGGTACTCAGTTGGGGAGCTCTACCTGCAAAGCTGCTCTTCTCATATCCTGTGAAAAGGGGATTACAAAAGTCATTGCTGCCTGCACACAACAGAATTCAGAACAGATCATTCTAGTTTCTGTAGAACTTCCCTAAAACAATCAAGTTACAATATGCAGATGCCAGTGTTGGGCTGGGGTGTACAAAGGTAAAAAAAATCACACATCACCAGGTTGTAGTCCATTAGATTTGTTTAGAAGTTCGAGCTTTCAGAGCTCTGCACCTTCATCAGGTAGCTAGTAAAACCTCCAGGCGAAAAAGACAGCAGATGCTGGAGATCAGAGTGGTGCTGGAAAAGCACAGCAGGTCAGGCAGCATCCGAGGAGCAGGAACAAAAAATCAACGTTTCGGGCAAAAGCCCTTCATCAGGAATGAGGAAAGAATGAGGACACTTTCCTCATTCCTGAAGAAGGGCTCATGCCCGAAACGTCGAATCTCCTGTTCCTTGGATGCTGCCTGACCTGCTGCGCTTTTCCAGCAACACATTTCCAGCTCTGATCTCCAGCATCTGCAGACCTCATTTTCTCCTATAACCTAGAGTTGTGTGATTTTTAACTTTAAAAAGTGTTGCAATCCCCCCCACCCCACACACACACACACACACACACACATTTTCTTCAATTCTCACTCTGCTGTTTCTGATATTACCCATCCCCCAGTATTGTCCAGAAAGGGACTTATTACCTAAAAAAGCTGTAAATCTCCATCCCACACACTCTTTAACTCTTGCTGTACCTACTATAAACCTCCCTCCCCCCCCCATGCTCCAGCAGGGTCTGACTGATGCTCATTGACTGAGCCACACTCACCTCTTCCTGGACACAGGGACCCTCCAGACCAACACAACATCAGCTCCCCTTAACCGCCCCCCCCAACGGCGCATGTGCAGGAGCAACCGGTCACGTGAATGGAGGGACCGCCGTCGTCACAAAGGCCGCGCGTTGATTGGACGGAGCGCCCGCCCGTGCGGCGTTCCAGCCTTTCCCATTGGTCCACCGCACCGCTTGTCTTTTGTGACGCCCACGTGACCTCGCTCCTCCTCCTCCCGCCCCGCCCCCTCCCTTCACCGCGACACGGGGAGGCATGACCAATGGGAGCCTTGGAGGACCGGAAGAAAGGTTGGTCCTCCTACCAATCAGAGCATCCCCTCATTGTCTGAATGCGGAAGTTGGATCATGAGCTCCTGCTGCTCTCTCTCTCTCTGAATGAAGATTGAGTGTTACCCCAGACTGCACCAACCTCTGTGAGTACAGCACCCTCTCTTCTCACCCCTCCTATTCCATTTATTTTCTCATTTTGGATTAAACTGTTGGTTTGTAGGAAGTGAAGTGAAAGGAGGTGAACTCAGGAAAGGTGCATATGCTGGATGCATTGGTCTAGATCGTCTGTGTCCCTCTGTGTCTGTCTGCGTGTCTCTCTCGTGTCCTTCATCAGGAATTGCAGAGGGGGAGGGGGAGGGTGGAAAGGGTGCTGAGAGATAAATAGGAAGGTGGGAGTGGGGCTGGGGGTAAGGTAGATGCAGGTTGGGGGGGGTGATGGTGACAGGGTGGAGCAGATTGGTGGGAAGGAAGATGGACAGGTGGGACAGTTCAAGAGGGTGGTGCTGAGTTGGAGGGTTGGAGCTGGGGTGGGAGGGGGGAGGGAATGTGAGGAAACTGGTGAAATCGATGTTGATGCCATGTGGTTGCAGGGTCCTAGGCCACCTGATACCTGGAGGAAGAATGCCTCTGCATTGGGACCCTCCAACCATACAGGATCAATATTGATTTCACCAGTTTCCTCATTCGACACCCCCAGCCCAATCCCAGATACAACCCTCGAACTGCTCTTTTTGAACTGTCCCACCTGTCCATCTGCCTTCCCATCTATCTGCTCCACCCTCCTCTCTGACCTGTCACCTTCTTCCCCCGCTTTCATCTACCCATAGCATTCTCAGCTCCCTTCCCCCAGTCCCACCTCCCTCCCATTTATCTCTCAGTCCCTTTGGGCCCACCCCACATTCCTAATCAAGGGGTTATGCCCAAAACGTCAAACCTCCTGCTCCTCAGATGCTGGCTGACCTGCTGTACTCTTGCAGCACCAGACATTTTGGTGCTTATTTGTCTGGATGTTCTGATGTGACCCCTTCGCAGATGTGAAGTCACATTCGAGAAAAACTCCTTCATGGAATGTGGGCTTTTTTTTTGGCAAGGCCAACAATGTTTTCATCCCTCACTGCCCTTCAGACAAGAGGATTGCCAGACTTTAGGGGGCATTTTAAAAGTCAAGCACGTGAGCCATCATATGCAGGCAGCACCAAGTTAATGCTAGCGGGTTTCCTTCCCTGAAGAGCGTTATTGAATCAAATGGTTTTCAGTAAAGTTTCATTCTCTCAATGACTGAGACAAGTTTTCAATTCAGATTTTTTAAAATAAATTTAATTTCCCCAATGTTTGTTTTTACTGGTATTTGAACCCATGAGCCCAGATTATTTGCCTGTGGCCTCTGGATTGCTGGTCCAGTGTTGTTGTTATAACATCACTGACTCGCCTGGACAGCATTGAGAGTCATACAGATGTATAGCACACAAAGAGACCCTATGTGCAACTGGTGCATGCCGAGCACATAGCCAAAATTGATCTAGTCCGATGTGCCAGCACGTCCCTCCAAACCCTTCCCATTCATATTCCCATCCAGATGCCTTTTGAATGTTGCAATTGTCCCAGCCTCCACCACTTTCTCTGGCAGCTCATTCCATACACGCACCACCCTCTGACTGACAAAGTTGCCCCTTAGGTCCTTTTTATGTCTTTTCCCCTCTCACCTCTAGTTCTGGATTCTCCCACCCCAGGGAAAAGACCTTGTCTATTCACCCTATCCATGCCCCTCATCATTTTATAAACCTCAATAAGGTCACCCCTCAGCCTCCGATGCTCCAGGGAAAACAGCCCCAGCCCCACTCCCTATAGCTCAAACCCTGGCAACATCTTTGTAAACATTTTCTGAACCCTTTCAAGTTTCGTTTAACTGAACAGTAAAAGTCATACTGGACAGGGATATATCATAGTGTTACTATGCAATATGTATTTATTTACAGCTGTATAAATTTGATTTATAATTTATTTCTAGTTATATCATAGTGTTGTAGCCATGTTATGTATTCAAAGTTTTGGAGAAGATTTGTAGCTCAGCTGCTCGTTGTTGTGGTTCTGTTTGCCGAGCTGGGAATTTGTGTTGCAGACGTTTCGTCCCCTGTCTAGGTGACATCCTCAGTGCTTGGGAGCCTCCTGTGAAGCGCTTCTGTGATTTTCCTCCGGCATTTATAGTGGTTTGTCTCTGCCCGCTTCCGGTTGTCAGTTCCAGCTGTCCGCTGCAGTGGTCGGTATATTGGGTCCAGGTCGATGTGCTTATGGATTGAATCTGTGGATGAGTGCCATGCCTCTAGGAATTCCCTGGCTGTTCTCTGTTTGGCTTGTCCTGTAATAGTAGTGTTATGGATGCGGATCATTAGCTGTCTTCCTGTTTGTCCTATGTAGTGTTTTGTGCAGTCCTTATTGTGTACAAAATCCCATGCAAGGCCTGCACAAAACACTACATAGGACAAACAGGAAGACAGCTAACGATCCGCATCCATGAACACCAACTAGCCACGAAACGACACGACCAGCTATCCTTGGTAGCCACATACGCAGATGACAAGCAACATGAATTTGACTGGGACAACACTACTATTATAGGACAAGCCAAACTGAGAACAGCCAGGGAATTCCTAGAGGCATGGCACTCATCCACAGATTCAATCACTAAGCACATCGACCTGGACCCAATATACCGACCACTGCAGCGGACAGCTGGAACTGACAACCGGAAGCGGGCAGAGACAAACCACTACAAATGCCGGAGGAAAGATCACAGAAGCGCTTCACAGGAGGCTCCCAAGCACTGAGGATGTCACCTAGACAGGGGACGAAACGTCTGCAACACAAATTCCCAGCTCGGCGAACAGAACCACAACATGTCATGTATTTCCAGTCATACCCGTTACAGGACAGGAGAATACTGGGCTCAATGCTGACTCTGTGGATGAATCTAGTCAGACTCATTCCTCTCTATATCCACAGAGTCCTGTAAGTGTATTCCTCTATAGGGTCCCCTCAGTCTCACTTGGGTATTGATCGACTCCACTACAGTCATCCTCAGAGCGAGCATGTTCTAGGTCTTGTTACCAAAGCAAAGTTCTTGCTCTGATTCTCTTTCCCCCCCCCCCCACATCTTGGTCTGTCAATATGGTAGAGAGAGGGGGGGGGCAGATAACTAGGTTAGCAAACTGCATGAGGGTGGCATGGTGGCTCAGTAGGTAGCACCGATGCCTCATAGTGCCAGGGACCTGGGTTCAATTCCAGCCTCGGGCGACTCTCCGTGTGGGTTTCCCCCGAGTGCTCCGGTTTCCTCCCACAGTCCAACCTTGTGCAGGTGAGGGTGGGTTGGCCGTGCTAAATTGCCCAGAGTGTTCAGGGATGTGTAGCTTAGGTGCACGTGTCAGGGGTAAATATAGGGGAATGGGTCTGGGTGGGATACTCATCACAGGGTCAGTCTGGACTTGTTGGGTCGGTATGGACTTGTTGGGCGAAGGGCCTGTTTCCACACTGTAGGGGTTCTAATTCTTAACTTTTCTTGGAGCTAGATCTGCCAAATGTCAGGAATCAGAAAAATTGGGAGGGAGCGTATTAGGTACGGCAGTAGGGAGAGTGTGTGGGATGGAGACTCACAGGTTTTGGGTTATGGGCGTGGAATGAATATTCCGTGAAATCGATCTGTTAAACTCTGAGATTCTACGTGATACTGACAGCGATGACTTTCTAATTGACAGGCTTTCACAGGAGGATTTACCTGCATATCTTGAACTAATTGCCTCAGCCAGCTTGACTCATTGGGACTGGAATTTTATCGATCTTTTGAGTGGAGAAGGAGGATTGTCCCGCCTGCTTCCAGAGATCTGACTGGTAAAGCACTGAGATGCCGCTGTTCGAGGGTGGAGGGAGCTTTACCGGAGCGGAGAGTTAGCCAGCCGGCCCCCCGCAGCAGAGTGGGACGTCAGAGGGAGCGTCGAACCTGGAGGGAGCCCGCGCCGTGGGGAAACCGTGGAAGTGTGGGGAATGCGGGAAGGGGTTTCGAGTCCCCTCTGAGCTGGAGATCCACCGGCGCGGTCACACCGGGGAGAGGCCGTTCTCCTGCCCCGAGTCCGGCAAGGCCTTCATTGGGTCCTCCAAGCTGCTGAGGCACCGGCGGGTCCACACCGGGGACAGGCCGTACCCCTGCCCCGGGTGTGGCAAGGCCCTTCACCCAGCTGTCCCACCTGCAGACGCACCGGCGCCTCCACACACCAGGGAGAGGCCTCTCACCTGCCCCGGGGGCGGCAAGGCCTTCAATCGATCGCCGACCCTGCGGACGCACAGGCGCCTTCCCAACGTGATCGCACGGAGTTGAAGTCTGCAGCGAATCCCACCCAGGACTGGGGGGGGATTGTGCCCCGTTCGAAGACAGTGGGTGAAGCGGGAAGGGAGCGAGGCTTCCTTTCTGCCGGACTGGCCGCTCTCGCTCCCTTTGCTTCCCGTGGGACCGATGCTGTTTGAGGCTGGGACTGCACGTTCCCCGGGCCAAAGATCTGCAGGAGCTGAGGAAGTGCACTCCTTTCACACCGGATGGTAAATCATGTTTGTCCCATCTATTTCAGTCTTAAATACCCTCCGTGACCTGGCCTCCCAGCCTCCTGTGGCAGTGAATTCCACAGATTCCCCACTCTCTGTCTGAAGAGGTTTCTCCTTATCTCCGTTCTAAAAGGTCTAAGGCTGTGCCCTCGGCTCCTGGTCTCTCCTACCAATGGAAACATCTTCCCAATGGCCACAGATAGATCAAAGTCAAATACAATAGCCTCTATTCCATTGAGTGTCCAGCACACTTTATAACACTTTGTAAAATCAGGAGGGCCATTGATGAGGTGAGTGGCAGGTGTCTTTTCCCGATAGAATAAAGAATATTCCAGCACAGGAACAGGCCCTTCGGCCCTCCAAGCCTACACCGATCCAGATCCTCTATCTAAACCTGCTGCCTATTTTCTCAGGATCTGTATCCCTCTGCTCCCTGCCCTTTCATGTATCTGTTGAGATACATCTTAAATGACGCCATTGTTCCCGTCCCTACCATCTCCGCTGGCAACACATTCCAGGTACCCAGCACCCTCTGCGTAAAGAACTTTCCATACATATCTTAAATCTTTCCCCTCTCACTTTGAACTCATGACCCCAGGTAACTGAGTCCTCCACTCTGGGGAAAACATTTCTTGCTATCCACCCTGTCTATACCTCTCATGATTTTGTTGGCCTCAATCAGGTCCCCCCTCAACCTCCGTCTTTCCAATGAAAATAATCCTGATCTATTCAAACTCTCTTCATAGTTAGCATCCTCCATACCAGGTAACATCCTGGTGAACCTCCTGTGCACCCTCTCCAAAGCATCCACATCCATTTGGTAATGTGGCGACCAGAACTGCACGTGGTATTCCAAATCTGGCCGAAACAAAGTCTTGTATAACTGTAACATGACCTGCCAACTCTTGTACACAATACTCTGTCCGCTGAAGGAAAGTGTGCCATATGCCGCCTTGACCACTCTACTGACCTGCATTGCCATCTTCAGGGAACAATGGGCCTGAACACACAGATCTCTCTCTACATCAGTTTTCCCCAGGACTTTTCCCATATTACCTCACTGCTCGAGTCCTTCATAGTGCCCTCCTTCAGCACAGCTGTGATAGCCTCTCTGACCAGTAATACAACTCCTTCACCTCCCTCTCTATCCCACCTGAAGCATCGATATCCTGGGATATTTAGTTGCCAATCTTGCTCTTCCCTCAACCAAGTCTCAGTATTAGCAATAACATCATCCTCCCAGGTACGACTCCAAGCCCTAAGTTCATCTGCCTTACCTACTACACTTATTGCATTAAAACAAATGCACCTCAGACCACCTGTCCCTTTGCGTTCATCATCTGTTCCCTGTGACTCTTCCCCTTTGTCACACTGACTTTATTATCTCGCTCCTTTCAGGCTTTAGTTACTACCTCCTTCCTGACCACGAACCTCCTCATTTGTTTCCCATCCCCCGCCACATTAGTTTAAACCCTCCCCAGCAGCGTTAGCAAAAGCACCCCCAAGGATATTGGTTCCAGTCTGGCCCGGGTGTAGCTCATCTGATTTGTAATAGTCCCTCCACCCCCAGAACTGGCCCCAATGTCCCAAAAATCTGAACCCATCCCTCCTGGAATTTTATCGGTTCCCATGCGATTCCCCATCATTCTGTTCAAACCTATTGAATTCATTGCCAATCGACTCGATCCCTCCTGATCCATGAATCCTCTCCTCTCAGGAATCAATGTGATGAACATTTGTTATCTTCCGTGTATTGAAGAACTTCTCTTTTCAATCCTCCCACTTCCTCCAAACTAAAGGAGTTGCCATGGGCACCCGCATGGGCCCCAGCTATGCCTGTCTCTTCGTAGGATATGTGGAACAGTCCATCTTCCGCAACTACACTGGCACCACCCCCCACCTTTTCCTCCGCTACATCGATGACTGTATCGGCGCTGCCTCGTGCTCCCACGAGGAGGTTGAACAGTTCATCAACTTTACTAACACCTTCCATCCCGACCTCAAATTCACCTGGACTGTCTCAGACTCCTCCCTCCCCTTCCTAGACCTTTCCATCTCTATCTCGGGCGACCGACTCAACACAGACATCTACTATAAACCGACTGACTCCCACAGCTACCTGGACTACACCTCCTCCCACCCTGCCCCCTGTAAAAACTCCATCCCATATTCCCAATTCCTTCGTCTCCGCCGCATCTGCTCCCAGGAGGACCAGTTCCAACACCGCACAGCCCAGATGGCCTCCTTCTTCAAGGACCGTAGATTCCCCCCAGACGTGATTGACGATGCCCTCCACCGCATCTCCTCCACTTCCTGCTCCTCCGCCCTTGAGCCCCGCTCCTCCAACCGCCACCAAAACAGAACCCCACTGGTTCTCACCTACCACCCCACCAACCTCCGCATACAACGTATCATCCGCCGTCATTTCCGCCACCTCCAAACGGACCCCACCACCAGGGATATATTTCCCTCCCCTCCCCTATCAGCGTTCCGCAAGGACCACTCCCTTTGTGACTCCCTCGTCAGGTCCACACCCCCACCAACCCAACCTCCACTTCCGGCACCTTCCCCTGCAACCGCAGGAAATGTAAAACTTGCGCCCACACTTCCACACTCACTTCCCTCCAAGGCCCCAAGGGATCCTTCCATATCCGCCACAAGTTCACCTGTACCTCCACACACATCATCTATTGCATCCGCTGCACCCGATGTGGCCTCCTCTATATTGGGGAGACAGGCCGCTTACTTGCTGAACGCTTCAGAGAACACCTCTGGGACGCCCGGACCAACCAATCCAACCACCCCGTGGCTCAACACTTTAACTCTCCCTCCCACTCCACCGAGGACATGCAGGTCCTTGGACTCCTGCACCGGCAGAACATAACAACACGACGGCTGGAGGAGGAGCGCCTCATCTTCCGCCTGGGAACCCTCCAACCACAAGGAATGAACTCAGATTTCTCCAGTTTCCTCATTTCCCCTCCTCCCACCTTGTCTCAGTCGGTTCCCTCAACTCAGCACCGCCCTCCTAACCTGCAATCTCCTTCCTGACCTCTCCGCCCCCACCCCACTCCGGCCTATCACCCTCACCTTGACCTCCTTCCACCTATCACATCTCCATCGCCCCTCCCCCAAGTCCCTCCTCCCTACCTTTTATCTTAGCCTGCTTGGCAAACTCGCCTCATTCCTGATGAAGGGCTTATGCTCGAAACGTCGAATTTCCTATTCCTTAGATGCTGCCTAACCTGCTGTGCTTTAACCAGCAACACATTTTCAGCAGAGCTCAGAAATAGGAAGGCTGCAGTAACAATGTTGGGGCTATACTACAGGCCTCCCAATAGTGAGCGTGAGATAGTGGTACAAATATGTAAACAGATCATGGAAAGATGTAGGATAGGTGGTGGTGAGAGGAGATTTTAATTTTCCCAACATTGACTGGGATTCACTTACTGTTAGAGGAGCAGAATTTGTAAGGAGAATCCAGGAGGGTTTCCAGAGTAGTATGTAAATAGTTGAACTCGGGAAGGGGCCATATTGGACCTGGTGTTGGGGAATGAACCCGGCCAGGTGGGTGAAGTTTCAGGTGGGGATTACATTGGGGATGAGGATCACAATTCCGTAAGGTTTAGAATACTCATGGACAAAGACGAGAGTGGTCCGAAAGGAAGAGTGCTTATTGGGGAAAGGCCAACTATACCCAAATTCAGCAGGCGCTGGGGAAGTGTGGATTGGGAGCAGCTTTTTGAAGGAAAATCCATATTCAATATTTGGGAGGCTCTTAAAGAGAATTGATTCGAGTTCAGGAGAGAGATGTCTCTGTGAAAATGAGGGATGGAATTGGCAAGATTAGGGAACCATGGATGACAGGTGAAATTGTGAGACTTGCTGAGAGGAAAAAGGAAGCATACATAAGGTCTAGGCGACTGAAGACAGACAAAGCTTTGGAAGAATATCGGGAAAGTAGGACCAATCTGAAATGAGGAATTAAGAGGGTTAAAAGGGGCGATGAGATATCCTTAGTGAGCAAGGTTAAGGACAACCCCAAAGCCCTTTATTCATATAGAAGGAGCAAGAGGGTAACTAGAGAAAGGGTGGGCCCACTCAAGGACGAAGGAGGAAAGATGTGTGTGGAGTCAGAGAAAATGGGCAAGATTCTTAATGCGTACTTTGTGTCAGGTTTAACTGAGGAGAGGGACATGGTGGATGTTGACGTTAGGGATAGATCTTTGAATACTCTAGGGCAAGTCGGCATAAGGAGGAGGAAGTGATGTGTATTCTAAAAAGGTCAAAGTCCCCAGGTCCTGATGGGATCTATCCCAGGTTACTGAGGGAAGTAAGAGAGGAAATAGCTTGGGCCTTAACAGATATCTTTGCAGCTTCCTTGAACACAGGTGAGGTCCCAGAGGACTGGAGAATTGATAATGTTTTCCCCTTGTTTCAGAAGGGTCGCAGGGATAATCCAGGTAATTACAGACCTGTGAGCTGGATGTCAGTGGTAGGGAAGCTGCTGGAGAAGATACTGAGGGATAAGATCTGTTTACATTTGGAAGAAAATGAGCTTATGAGTGATAGGCAGCATGGTTTTGTTCAGGGAAGGTCATGTCTTAGCAACTTAATAGAATTCTATGAGGAAATGACACAATTGATTGATGAGGGAAGGGCTGCAGATGTCATAGACATGGACTTTACTTGGGCATTTGACAAGGTTCCCATGGTCGGCTGATAGAAAAGGTGAAATCACATGGGGTCCAGGGTATTCTAGCTAGATGGATAGAGAACTGGTTGGGAAACAGGAGACAGGGAGTAGTATTGGAAGGGAGTTTCTCAAAACTGAGACTGTGACCAGTGGTGTTCCACAGGGCTCCGTGCTGGGAGCACTGCTGTTTGTGATATATCTAAATGACTTGGAGGAAGGTGTAGGTTGCCTCATTAGCAAGTTTGCAGTTGACACTAAGATTGGTGGAGTAGCAGATAGTGAAGAGGACTGTCAGAGAATACAGCAGAATGGAGAATAGACTGGAGAGTTGGGCAGAGAAATGGCAGATGGAGTTCAATCCGGACAAATGTGAGGTGATGCATTTTGGAAGATCCAATTCAAGAGCGAACTATACAGTAAATGGAAAAGTCCTGGGGAAAACTGATGTAGAGAGAGATCTGTGTGTTCAGGCCCATTGTTCCCTGAAGATGGCAATGCAGGTCAGTAGAGTGGTCAAGGCGGCATATGGCACTTTCCTTCATCGGACAGAGTATTGAGTACAAGAGTTGGCAGGTCATGTTACAGTTAGATAAGACTTTGTTTCGGCCAGATTTGGAATACCACGTACAGTTCTGGTCGCCGCATTCCCAAATGGATGTGGATGCTTTGGAGAGGGTGCAGAGGAGGTTCACCAGGATGTTACCTGGTATGGAGGATGCTAACTATGAAGAGAGGTTGAATAGATCAGGATTATTTTCATCGGAAAGACGGAAGTTGAGGGGGGACCTGATTGAGCCCAACAAAATCATGAGAGGTATAGACAGGGTGGATAGCAAGAAATGTTTTTCCCCAGAGTGGAGGACTCAGTTACCTGGGGTCATGAGTTCAAAGTGAGAGGGGAAAGATTTAACATATGTATGGAAAGTTCTTTACGCAGAGGGGGCTGGGTACCTGGAATGTGTTGCCAGCGGAGATGGTAGGGACGGGAACAATGGCGTCATTTAAGATGTATCTCAACAGATACATGACAGGGCAGGGAGCAGAGGGATACAGATCCTGAGAAAATAGGCAGCAGGTTTAGATAGAGGATCTGGATCGGTGTAGGCTTGGAGGGCCGAAGGGCCTGTTCCTGTGCTGGAATATTCTTTATTCTATCGGGAAAAGACACCTGCCACTCACCTCATCAATGGCCCTCCTGATTTTACAAAGTGTTATAAAGTGTGCTGGACACTCAATGGAATAGAGGCTATTGTATTTGACTTTGATCTATCTGTGGCCATTGGGAAGATGTTTCCATTGGTAGGAGAGACCAGGAGCCGAGGGCACAGCCGTAGCTCTTTTAGAACGGAGATAAGGAGAAACCTCTTCAGACAGAGAGTGGGGAATCTGTGGAATTCACTGCCACAGGAGGCTGGGAGGCCAGGTCACGGAGGGTATTTAAGACTGAAATAGATGGGACAAACATGATTTACCATCCGGTGTGAAAGGAGTGCACTTCCTCAGCTCCTGCAGATCTTTGGCCCGGGGAACGTGCAGTCCCAGCCTCAAACAGCATCGGTCCCACGGGAAGCAAAGGGAGCGAGAGCGGCCAGTCCGGCAGAAAGGAAGCCTCGCTCCCTTCCCGCTTCACCCATTGCCTTCGAACGGGGCACAATCCCCCCACGGGGCACGATCCCCCCCCAGTCCTGGGTGGGATTCGCTGCAGACTTCAACTCCGTGCGATCACGTTGGGAAGGCGCCTGTGCGTCCGCAGGGTCAGCGATCGATTGAAGGCCTTGCCGCCCCCGGGGCAGGTGAGAGGCCTCTCCCTGGTGTGTGGAGGCGCCGGTGCGTCTGCAGGTGGGACAGCTGGGTGAAGGGCCTTGCCACACCCGGGGCAGGGGTACGGCCTGTCCCCGGTGTGGACCCGCCGGTGCCTCAGCAGCTTGGAGGACCCAATGAAGGCCTTGCCGGACTCGGGGCAGGAGAACGGCCTGTCCCCGGTGTGACCGCGCCGGTGGATCTCCAGCTCAGAGGGGACTCGAAACCCCTTCCCGCATTCCCCACACTTCCACGGTTTCCCCACGGCGCGGCCTCCCTCCAGGTTCGACGCTCCCTCTGACGTCCCACTCTGCTGCGGGGGGCCGGCTGGCTAACTCTCCGCTCCGGTAAAGCTCCCTCCACCCTCGAACAGCGGCATCTCAGTGCTTTACCAGTCAGATCTCTGGAAGCAGGCGGGACAATCCTCCTTCTCCACTCAAAAGATCGATAAAATTCCAGTCCCAATGAGTCAAGCTGGCTGAGGCAATTAGTTCAAGATATGCAGGTAAATCCTCCTGTGAAAGCCTGTCAATTAGAAAGTCATCGCTGTCAGTATCACGTAGAATCTCAGAGTTTAACAGATCGATTTCACAGAATATTCATTCCACGCCCATAACCCAAAACCTGTGAGTCTCCATCCCACACACTCTCTCCCTACTGCCGTACCTAATACGCTCCCTCCCAATTTTTCTGATTCCTGACATTTGGCAGATCTAGCTCCAAGAAAAGTTAAGAATTAGAACCCCTACAGTGTGGAAACAGGCCCTTCGGCCCAACAAGTCCATACCGACCCAACAAGTCCAGACCGACCCTGTGATGAGTATCCCACCCAGACCCATTCCCCTATATTTACCCCTGACACGTGCACCTAAGCTACACATCCCTGAACACTCTGGGCAATTTAGCATGGCCAACCCACCCTCACCTGCACAAGGTTGGACTGTGGGAGGAAACCGGAGCACTCGGGGGAAACCCACATGGAGAGTCGCCCGAGGCTGGAATTGAACCCAGGTCCCTGGCACTATGAGGCACCGGTGCTACCTGAGCCACCATGCCACCCTCATGCAGTTTGCTAACCTAGTTATCTGCCCCCCCCCCGCCGCCTCTCTTTCTACCATATTGACAGACCAAGATGTGGGGGGGGAGGGGAAAGAGAATCAGAGCAAGAACTTTGCTTTGGTAACAAGACCTAGAACATGCTCGCTCTGAGGATGACTGTAGTGGAGTCGATCAATACCCAAGTCAAACTGGAGGGACCCTATAGAGGAATACACTTACAGGACTCTGTGGACATACAGAGGAATGAGTCTGACGAGATTCATCCACAGAGTCAGCATTGAGACCAGTATTCTCCTGTCCTGTAACGGGTATGACTGGAAATACATGACATGTTGTGGTTCTGTTCGCCGAGCTGGGAGTTTGTATTGCAGACGTTTCGTCCCCTGTCTAGGTGACATTCTCAGTGCTTGGGAGTCTCCTGTGAAGCACTTCTGTGATCTTTCCTCCGGCGTTTATAGTGGTTTCTCTCTGCCCGCTTCCGGTTGTCAGTTCCAGCTGTCCGCTGCAGTGGTCGGTATATTGGGTCCAGGTCGATGTGCTTATTGATTGAATCTGTGGATGAGTGCCATGCCTCTAGGAATTCCCTGGCTGTTCTCGGTTTGGCTTATCCTATAATAGTAGTGTTGTCCCAGTCAAATTCATGTTGCTTGTCATCTGCGTGTATGGCTACCAAGGATAGCTGGTCGTGTCGTTTCGTGGCTAGTTGGTGTTCATGGATGCAGGTCGTTAGCTGTCTTCCTGTTTGTCCTATGTAGTGTTTTGTGCAGGCCTTGCATGGGATTTTGTACACAATAAGGACTGCACAAAACACTACATAGGGCAAACAGGAAGACAGCTAATGATCCGCATCCATAACACTACTATTACAGGACAAGCCAAACAGAGAACAGCCAGGGAATTCCTAGAGGCATGGCACTCACCCACAGATTCAATCAATAAACACATCGACCTGGACCCAATATACCGGCCACTGCAGCGGACAGCTGGAACTGACAACCGGAAGCGGCAGAGACAAACCACTATAAATGCCGGAGGAAACAACACAGAAGTGTTTCACAGGCGACTCCCAAGCACTGAGGATGTCACCTAGACAGGGGACGAAACGTCTGCAATACAAATTCCCAGCTCGGCAAACAGAACCACAACAATGAGCAGCCGAGCTACAAATCTTCTCCCAAACTTTGAATACATAACATGGCTACAACACTATGATATAAGTAGAAATAATTATAAATCAAATTTATACAGTCGTAAATAAATACATATTGCATAGTAACACTCTGATATATCCCTGTCCAGTATGACTTTTACTGTTCAGTTAAACGAAACTTGAAAGGGTTCAGAAAATGTTTACAAAGATGTTGCCAGGGTTTGAGCTACAGGGAGTGGCTAAGTAAGCTGGGGCTGTTTTCCCTGGAGCATCGGAGGCTGAGGGGTGACCTTATTGAGGTTTATAAAATGATGAGGGGCATGGATAGGGTGAATAGACAAGGTCTTTTCCCTGGGGTGGGAGAGTCCAGAACTAGAGGTGAGAGGGGAAAAGACATGAAAAGGACCTAAGGGGCAACTTTGTCAGTCAGAGGGTGGTGCGTGTATGGAATGAGCTGCCAGAGGAAGTGGTGGAGGCTGGGACAATTGCAACATTTAAAAGGCATCTGGATGGGAATATGAATGGGAAGGGTTTGGAGGGACGTGCTGGCACGTTGGACTAGATCAATTTTGGCTATGTGCTCGGCGTGCACCAGTTGCACATAGGGTCTCTTTGTGTGCTATACATCTGTATGACTCTCAATGCTGTCCAGGCGAGTCAGTGATGTTATAACAACAACACTGGACCAGCAATCCAGAGGCCCCAGGCAAATAATCTGGGCTCATGGGTTCAAATACCAGTAAAAACAAACCTTGGGGAAATTAAATTTATTTTTTTAAAATCTGAATTGAAAACTAGTCTCAGTCATTGAGAGAATGAAACTTTTCTGAAAACCCATTTGATTCAATAACGCTCTTCAGGGAAGGAAACCCGCTAGCATTAACTTGGTGCTGCCTGCATATGATGGCTCACGTGCTTGACTTTTAAAATGCCCCCCTAAAGTCTGGCAATCCTCTTGTCTGAAGGGCAGTTAGGGACGAAAACATTGTTGGCCTTGCCAAAAAAAAAGCCCACATTCCATGAAGGAGTTTTTCTCGAATGTGACTTCACATCTGCGAATGGGTCACATCAGGACATCCAGACAAATAAGCACCAAAACGTCTGGTGCTGCAAGAGTACACCAGGTCAGCCAGCATCTGAGGAGCAGGAGGTTTGATGTTTTGGGCATAACCCCTTGATTAGGAATGTGAGGTGGGCCCAAAGGGACTGAGAGATAAATGGAAGGGAGGTGGGACTGGGGGAAGGGAGCTGAGAATGCTATGGGTAGATGAAAGCGGGGGAAGAAGGTGACAGGTCAGACAGGAGGGTGGAGCAGATAGATGGGAAGGCAGATGGACAGGTGGGACAGTTCAAAAGAACAGTCCCAAGTTCGAGGGTTGTATCTGGGATTGGGCTGGAGGGGAGGGGGGGGGGGGGGGGTGTCGGAATGAGGAAACTGGTGAAATCAATATTGATCCTGTATGGTTGGAGGGTCCCAATGCAGAGGCATTCTTCCTCCAGGTATCAGGTGGCCTAGGACCCTGCAACCACATGGCATCAACATCGATTTCACCAGTTTCCTCACATTCCCTCCCCCCTCCCACCCCCCCACCCCAGCTCCAACCCTCCAACTCAGCACCACCCTCTTGAACTGTCCCACCTGTCCATCTTCCTTCCCACCAATCTGCTCCACCCTGTCGCCATCACCCCCCCCAACCTGCATCTACCTTACCCCCAGCCCCACTCCCACCTTCCTATTTATCTCTCAACACCCTTTCCACCCCCCTCCGCAATTCCTGATGAAGGACACGAGAGAGACACAGAGACACAGACACAGAGGGACAGAGACAGCGATCTAGACCAATGCATCCAGCATATGCACCTTTCCTGAGTTCACCTCCTTTCACTTCACTTCCTACAAACCAACAGTTTAATCCCAAAATGAGAAAAGAAATGGAATAGGAGGGGTGAGAAGAGAGGGTGCTGTACTCACAGAGGTTGGTGCAGTCTGGGGTAACACTCAATCTTCATTCAGAGAGAGAGAGAGCAGCAGGAGCTCATGCTCCAACTTCCGCATTCAGACAATGAGGGGATGCTCTGATTGGTAGGAGGACCAGCCTTCCTTCCGGTCCTCCAAAGCTCCCCATTGGTCCTGCCTCCCCGTGTCGAGGTGAAGGGAGGGGCGCGTTGCGGTTGGTGGAGGAGAGAGGTCACGTGGGCGTCACAAAGACCAGCGCCGCCGCGTGACGCACGGCGCGGTGGACCAATGGGAAAGGCTGGAACGCCGCACCGGCGGGCGCTCATTCCAATCAACGCGCGGCCTTCGTGATGACGGCGCTCCCTCGATTCACGTGACCGGTTGCTCCTGCACATGCGCCGTTACAGGGGGGCGGTTAAGGGGAGCTGATGTTGTGT
The DNA here is from genome assembly GCF_020745735.1 of Hemiscyllium ocellatum. Lineage (NCBI taxonomy): Eukaryota > Metazoa > Chordata > Chondrichthyes > Orectolobiformes > Hemiscylliidae > Hemiscyllium > Hemiscyllium ocellatum. The sequence goes on from NW_026868234.1 coordinate 22,049, forward strand.
TGGTCTGGAGGGTCCTTGTGTCCAGGAAGAGGTGAGTGTGGCTCAGTCAATGAGCATCAGTCAGACCCTGCTGGAGCATGGGGAGGGAGGTGGGATATTAGGTACAGCAAGAGTTAAAGAGTGTGTGGGATGGAGATTTACAGCTTTTTTAGGTAATAAGTCCCTTTCTGGACAATACTGGGGGATGGGTAATATCAGACACAGCAGAGTGAGAATTGAAGAAAAGTGTGTGTGTGTGTGTGTGGGGGGTGGTGGAGATTTGCAACACTTTTTAAAGTTAAAAATCACACAACTCTAGGTTATAGGAGTAAATGAGGTCTGCAGATGCTGGAGATCAGAGCTGGAAATGTGTTGCTGGAAAAGCTCAGCAGGTCAGGCAGCATCCAAGGAACAGGAGATTCGACGTTTCGGGCATAAGCCCTTCTTCAGGAATGAGGAAAGTGTCCTCATTCTTTCCTCATTCCTGATGAAGGGCTTTTGCCCGAAACGTTGATTTTTTTTTTCCCTGCTCCTCGGATGCTGCCTGACCTGCTGTGCTTTTCCAGCACCACTCTGATCTCCAGCATCTGCTGTCTTTTTCGCCTGGAGGTTTTACTAGCTACCTGATGAAGGTGCAGAGCTCTGAAAGTTCAAACTTCTAAACAAATCTAATGGACTACAACCTGGTGATGTGATTTTTTTTACCTTTGTACACCCCAGCCCAACACTGGCATCTGCATATTGTAACTTGATTGTTTTAGGGAAGTTCTACAGAAACTAGAATGATCTGTTCTGAATTCCTGTTGTGTGCAGGCAGCAATGACTTTTGTAATCCCCTTTTCACAGGATATGAGAAGAGCAGCTTTGCAGGTAGAGCTTCCCAACTGAGTACCATGTGAAGGTCTGACAGAGCCCCTTGATTCGTGGGACAGGAGAGACGTCCCTCTTTCAGTCCAGAAGGGGAAAATTCTTTGAACGTTTTTGTCTGCTTCAGTAGGCTCTTAAAGTATCATCTTTACCTGAACCACACGGGCACGTGCCTGAGCCAGTTTGCCCACTGTGGGGAAAGGAAGTCTCAGGAGGCATTCCGCGCACCATGGAGAAACCGTGGAAGTGTGGGGATTGCGGGAAAGGATTCCGCTCCCCCTCCGTGCTGGAGATCCACCGCCGTGTCCACACCGGGGAGCGGCCCTTCACCTGCTCCGTCTGCGGCAAGGGCTTCACCCAGTCGTCCCACCTGCTGACCCACCAGCGGGTCCACACCGGGGAGAGGCCCTTCACCTGCTCCGTCTGCAGCAAGGTCTTCTCTGACTCGTCCCACCTGCTGTCCCACCAGCGTGTCCACACCGGGGAGCGGCCCTTCACCTGTTCCGTCTGTGGCAAGGGCTTCACCAAGTCGTCCAACCTGTTCTCGCACCAATGGGTCCACACCGAGGAGAGGCCGTTCAGCTGCTCCGTCTGCGGCAAGGGCTTCTCTCACTCGTCCCACCTGCTGACCCACCAGCGGGTCCACACCGGGGAGAGGCCGTTCACCTGCTCGGTGTGCGGCAAGGGCTTCTCTCACTCGTCCCACCTGCTCAAGCACTGGCGGGTCCACACCGGGGAGCGGCCCTTCACCTGCTCCGACTGCGGCAAGGGCTTCTCTCACTCGTCTCACCTGCTCAGGCACTGGCGGGTCCACACCGGGGAGCGGCCCTTCACCTGCTCCGTCTGCGGCAAGGGCTTCACCCAGTCGTCCCACCTGCTGCAGCACCAGCAGGTCCACACCGGCGAGGGGGTCTTCACCTGCTCAGTCTGCGGCAAGGGCTTCACCCAGTCGTTCACCCTGCTGACCCACCAGCAGGTCCACACTGGGGAGCGGCCCTTCACCTGCTCGTTGTGCGGCAAGGGCTTCACTCGATCGTCCACCCTGCTGCGGCACCAGCGGGTCCACACCGGGGAGCGGCCCTTCACCTGCTCCGTCTGCGGCAAGGGCTTCACCCAGTCGTCCAACCTGCTGCGGCACCAGCAGGTCCACACCGGCGAGGGGGCCTTCACCTGCCTGGTCTGCGGCAAGGGCTTCCCCCACTCGTCCGGCCTCCAGATCCACCAGTGGGTCCACACGGGGGAACATCCTTCCGATAGACCAGAAGTGCACATAATACAGAGGAACTTCGATTATCCAGAATTAGATGAACCAGCACGGTGGCTCAGTGGTTAGCGCTGCTACCTCACAGTACCAGGGACCCGGGTTTCATTCCTGCCTCAGGCGACAGACTGTGTGGAGTTTGCACATTCTCCCCGCGTCTGCGTGGGTTTCCTCCTAGTGCTCCGGTTCCGTCCCACAGTCCAAAGATGTGCAGGTCAGGGTGAATTGGCCATGCTAAATTGCCCGTCGTGTTAGGTACATTAGTCAGAGGGAAATGGGTCTGGGTGGGTTACTCTTCGGAGGGTCAGTGTGGACTGGTTGGGCCTGTTTCCACACTGTAAGGGATCTAATTGTCAAGCGACTGAAATATACCCTGCATGTGTCCTTTGGATAATCGCGGTTCCTGTGTATTCCAAAAGTGGCCTAACCAACGTCCTGTCCAGACCCCAACCCCTATACTCAGTGCTCTGACCAATAAAGTGATCTGCAGAATCTGCGGGACTTGCTTAATCCTGGGAGGTAAATCACGTGTTTCTCCTTCTCTTGCAGGTGGATCCAAGACTTCACTCTCTGTCCCATTGAGTCTCCAGTCAGGTCCTTCAGCTCAACTGGTCTCTCTCAGTATTTCTGACCCATGTGAGCCTCTACGCACCTCCCCTTCACTTGCTCACACTTGATTTCCCTTACAGCAGCATTCCCTTCAGTTCCTTTCTCCCTGACGTCTGTATCCAGCTTCTCCTTAAATGCCGTCCACCTCGACCTGCTACTGTGGGGGTCATTCCCGCTGCAGACAGAGGTCTCTCCTTTGTAACCTCTTCAAAAGATTTACCGCTGACTTCCCCCTTCAGTCTTTTCCATTACTGGGTCTCCCCGCTGTTGCGAAACTTGGAATGGTTCAGAAAATATTTACAAGGATGTTGCCAGGGTTGGAGGATCTGAGCTACAGGGAGAGGCTGAACAGGCTGGGGCTGTTTTCCCGAGAGCGTCGGAGGCTGAGGGATGACCTTGTAGAGGTTTACAAAATTGAGGGGCATGGATAGGATAAATAGGCAAAGTCTTTTCCCTGGGGTTGGGGAATCCAGAACTAGAGGGCATAGGTTTAGGGTGAGAGGGGAAGATATAAAAGAGACCTACAGGGCAACGTTTTCATACAGAAGGTGGTGTGTGTACGGAATGAGCTGTCAGAGGATGTGGTGGAGGCTGGTACAATTGCAACATTTAAGAGGCGTTTGGATGGGTATATGAATAGGAAGGGTTTGGAGGGATATGGGCTGGGTGCTGGCAGGTGGGACTAGTTTGGGTTGGGATATTTGGTCGGTACGGACGGGTTAGACCGAAGGGTCTGTTTCCGTGCTGTACATCTCTTGACAAAGCCTTGTCTGAGGGTGAAATGTTGTCATTCCGGTTGATGCGAGTGGTCCCCTGTCTGTTGTCCTTTTTGTTTCCTTTCTCGGAAAGGATGTCGCGGACATGGGCAGCGTTCCCGAGCCCCGCTCCGGAACGGGCTGTTCCGTCCTCTTCCAGCCCGCGGGGTTGGGGGGGGGGGGAAGGGGCAGCTTGAGTGTATTGGGAGAGTGGGCCGTTCACCGGGAGGGTGCCAATGGGACGGGAGAGCGGTACCGGTAATGGGGCGAGGGGGAGATGCCTCAGACCGCCAGAAACACTGGGGCAGCTGCTCGCGTGCTCCTTTTGGATCTCACAGCACAGGGAGGCCTTTCATCTGATTACCTCCCCGTCTCGGTCTCTCTGGCTCTGTCTCTGGCTCTCTGTCTCTCTGTGTCTCTCTCTCTGCGTCTGTCTGTCTCTCTGAGGTGACAGCGGATTCCAGCGTATTGCTGCTTGCTGGGTAAACCTGTTTTTCCTCTGTTTTCCTCCTCTCTCTCTCTCCTGCTCAAACCCCTGACCTTCAGGCCGCCCCTGACCTTGTCACTATCAGTGAATAGGGAACAGCTTTTCTTCCTCCACCTTATCTGAACCTATCACAATCTTCCCCACTTTCACCAGTTGTATCTGTGTGTGACCCTCTCTTTCTGTGTCTCTTTCTCTCCTAAGCCCCCTCCCTCACCACATCCCATTTACCCACCCCTCCTGTCATGCTCCCACTTTCAAACGGTCTCGTTGTGTTTTCACTGCCTCCTCCCCATCATTTCAGTCAAGCACCTCATCTCACGCTTAGAACCCCTGCAGTGTAGGAGTAGGCCCTTCAGCCCATCCAACCCACACCTCACCCAGACCTCTGCCTGTAACCCTGCAATTCCCATTGGCTAACCCACCTAGCCTACACATCCCTGGGCACTATGGGTAATTTAGCATGGCCAATGCCCCCTAACCTGCACATCCCCAATCACTATGTAATTTAGCACGGCCAGTTCACCCAAACCTGCACATCCCTGGATAGTATAGGACAATTTAGCATGGCCAATTCACCCTCACCTACACAACCCTGGACACTATAGGTAATTTAGCCTGACCAATCCACCCAAACCTGCACATCCCTGGATACTATAGGACAATTTAGCCTGGCCAATCCTACACTAAGGGTGGATTGGCCATGCTAATTTACCCATAGTGTCCAGGGATGTGTAGGTTAGGGTAGATTGGCCATGCTAAATTACCCAATCCTACATATCCCTGGGTACTGTTAGGATAAAATAGGTTAAGGGAGGGTGGAGCTATAGCTGCTGTTTGGGGAATCAAAACTGTAGCTGTAGCTGCTGCTTGGGAAATTGAAACTGTTGCTTACGTGGCCAGCTCAGCTGCCAACGCCCAAATGAGCTCAATAACAGGGAACGTCGAGCAAACGCGAAATGTCCTAATAGGGCAATGCTTAGTAGCTCCGCGAAGCTCTGCTTCGCAAAGAGTATATCAGGAGCAGATTTGGGAGGGGAAGGCAGAACGTGCCTTCTCCAGTGAATGCATGGTGATTCACTGTATCAGCTACGATTCTGCAATAAAGCCTGCTTGTGCCAAACAATTGAGCGTCTGTTGTCTCTCCTCCTAAAACGAACATGCAAGGACAAATTCCATCCTAACAGTACTATGGGTAATTTAGCATAGCCAATTCACCCTCACTTACGCATCTTTGGATTGTGGGAGGAAGCCGGAGCACCCGGAGAAAACCCTCGCAGGCGCAGGCTGGAAATGTGCAAACTCCACACGGACAGTCGCCCCTGAGGCTGGAATTGAACCCGGGTCCCTTGGCGCTGTGACCACTGAGCAACCCCTTATAATCTGCCTGCGTTAAGTTCTTTTTGTCACCTGGAGGAATGTTACAGGGGGGAGCGGGGTTTAAGTCTTTTCTGAGCTGAGAGAGGACACAGGAGATGCTCCTCGTCATGGTTTCATGTGTCACGTTGCATAATTCTTAGATTTTACATGTAAATGTCTAGTTGGGGTTAGAATTCTTGTAAATATAGACAAACGGAAACACTTGTTGAGACATTTCACCAAACCCCAAGTCGGCAATTGACATGCCCGCCCCTGAAAAGAGAACCTTTCGTGGGGTCAGAGTTGACATTGAGAATAGCGAAATGAACACTGTCCCCGTCGTGTTTGTATTTTTGCTGTCAGTAGGGCAGTTTGCAGTCAGCAGGACCTGTGGGACTACAGGCTGCGGGCCAGGTCTGCGCTCTGGAGCGTAAATTCCAACGGGAACCAGAGGCGTTGCTAACGTTTAAGCCAGCTGAGTTTAGCAAGAAAAGGCTGCGACCCTGTGCTTGAACTGATCAGCCGAAACTTTCGGCGGAGCCAAGGAGATCTGAAGGCGAAGCTCACGGGAGGGTCTCCTTTCTCAAAACAACCAGAAAACATGAGGGATACCAGGAAGAATTCCGCTGAATTCCAGAGAGCTGTGGCATGCCGTTGATTTGGTACAATGAGCTTTTAATGTGAACTCTCATGAGGGAGTGCAAACAAACTCGAGTTGAAATGTAGCTCCGTAAAGTGTTGTGTAACAGTCATAGCGTTGACCGTTGTTGAACGTTTTGATGCGGTCCAGTTTTTCTTTTGTTTTTTAAAGATGAGATGATGTTTTGTGGTTTTTGGATGGGTTGGGTACAGAGTGGGAGGTAGGGTGGGCTGGGATCTTCCATGTTGATGGGATTTGACAGTGAATTTTGCTTCGTCAATTATTCAGACTGTGTGCCTGGAGAGAGGGAGGGTCTGACCCTTGGGAAGGGTGCTGGCGGGGTGTGGGCGGGAGGTGAACCTTTGCAATGTCCAATCAGAAGGCTAAGTGTTAAGATAACAAGAGCCGATATTTAGCAGTCGATAAGTGCAACATGTCAGCAGTTTGTTCATATGCAGCTCAAAGGCTGTCCCCAAAGTTAAACTTAGTATGGCGCCTACCCACTCAATCCAGTTACCCACCCCATTTCAGGGTGGATATGTGAACTATCACTAATTTTGGTTCTTCTAACGAATAAAACATTTAAACCTAGCTGTTCAGGAAAGCAAACAAGTTTAAAACTACAGCCATGCTGCAGTTAAACTCAATAGACTTACTCAGAGCAAAATACATGTTCCCTGAAAGTAGTTGAAAGTTAACATAGTTGTATTAGATGTCGGAATATCTGTTTAAATGGAGCCGTGAGCTTTCCCAATGTAGACAGGGCTCCTCGAAACGTGGCAGTGTCCCCCCTGCAGCTGCAGAGCGAGACAGGAGAGTTTGTTTTTGTGAATGAGCAGTTGTAGCGCGAGGTGGCTGTTGCTTGGTGACGGTGAGGCTCCCCCGGCCCCGCCCATCTCCCCGTGCAGACGTCACGCGGGGGTGAAGGCGGTTGGGAGGAGAAGTCGCTCGAGCGGGGAAGCGGCGGCCGTTAGGAAAATGGCGCCGTGCGGCCCGGGGCAGACCCCCGTCACTGGTCACCGCCGCCTTCCTGGTGCAGCTGCTGTGTCACGGCCACACCGGCCGGCTGTACAGCAGGCAGGAGCCGGTGACCATTCTGGAGGCGGATGGGGTTAAGGGCCTGTTTGGGAACTGGTCGGCCGCCTGGGTGGTGGAGTTCTACTGGTCGTGGGGCGGCCCCTGTGTCAACTATGGGGCCACCTGGAAGGTACTGGGCCCGGGAGGTGAAAGGTGAGGCAGGTTGTGGGGGGGACGGAGGGGAAGGAATGTGGGCCTGTCCTGTCATAGTCACATTTTACACTCACTTTCCATCTGCTTTTACTGGCGCTTGTGCTGTTTACCCTTTGCTGTTACTTGTGCAATTGCTGAGGGTAGTGTGTAAATACTAGTGAAGGATACTATGCACCAGCATGTATATGTTCCTCAGTTATTGAAGGGGCAGGACCTGTTGAGAACGGTTAGTAAAGCAGGTTGTGCACTAAGCCTTGTTAACATGGATATGTTCATTGGAAAAGTTGACTTTTTATTATTTAGAGTCGTAGAGATTTTCAGCACGGAAACAGATCCCCTCAGTCCAACCTGTCCACGCCAACCAGATATCCTACATTAATCTAGTCCCCATTGCCAGCACTATATCCCTCTACACCATTCCTATTCATATATCCATCCAGATACTTTTTAAAGGCTGTAATTATACCAGCCTCCACCACTTCCTCTGGCAGCTCATTCCATACACACACCACCCTCTGCAGGGAAACATTGCCCTTCAGGTACCTTTTATATCTTTGTGGCCTCACCCTAAACCTATGTCCTCTAGTTGTGAAGGTCACCCCAACACGGAGAAAAAGACTTAAAAACATTGCTTTTGCATTTGTTTGGCTGCTCAATCAAATATCGAGACACATGGGGGAAAAAATATCGCTCTGCCCTTTTTGATCTTCGATAGACATTTGGAAACAAAATCTGTCAATAACACCAGCATTGCTACAGGGCATATTGTGTACACTCCTCAGTGTCAACAAGCAGGGCACATGTTTGCCAATGTCATCAAAACATTGGGCGTGTTCCTCATTGTCGGCAGGAAAGGGGCAAAATCTACTTTTGATGGATAAATAAGGATCACTGGAGGACCGGAAGGAGACTTGTCCTCCTGCCATTCGGAGCTCCCCTATTGGTGAATGCGGAAGTTGGGCCATGAGATTCTGAAGCTCCTGCCCCATCTCTCTCTCAATGAAGATTGAGCTTCACTCAGACTGCAGCTTCCTTCCTCTGTCCAACATCTGTGTGTACAGCATTCTCTTTTCTAACCCCTTTTTCCATTTACGTTTCATTCTGGGGTTCAATTGTTGACTTGGAGCAACTGAAAGGAATGGGAGTGAATCCACGAGGGGACAGACTCTGGAAAAGTTAGTCCAAGCCTTTGTCTCAATTTGCAAAATAGACAGGCAGGAGACTGGAAGAACGCAGCAAGCCAGGCAGTATCAGGAGGTGGAGAAGTTGAGGTATGTGTGTAACCCTTGTTCAGGATTGGGAGTGGGTATAGGGAGAGCTGTTGAACAAGGGTGTGCTGGGGGCAGGGGGATGAAGTGAGGATAGGTGGAGACAGGTAGAGGGTACAATAGACAATAGGTGCAGGAGTCGGCTCTTCTGCCCTTCGAGCCAGCACCACCATTCATTATGATCATGGCTGATCATCCTCAATCAGTATCCTGTTCCTGCATTATCCCCATAACCTGGTTGGTGAATGGGAGGAAGGAATCTAGTTGGCAGGGAAGAGTGAAAGGGGCTGGGAAGTGAGTTGGGGGATGGGATGGGAGATTATTTGAAATTGGAGAACTCAGTGTCGAGTCCTCCGGGCTGTGGACTGCTCAGACAAGATGAGGTTTTGTTCCTCCAATTTGTCAGAAGGGGAGTGGGAAGGGGCATTAAAATGGATGGAGACTGGGAAGTCCGCTCAGCCTCTGTGGACCCGGCTGTGATGCTCGGCAAACCATTCCCCAAGTTTACGCTTGGTCTTCATGATGTAGAGACGATCACAACTGGCAAAGCACAGTGGGTCGAGCAGTAGGACAGTCGTAGTTTGAGGCACAAGCTCTTCATCAGGAATGATGCGTGGATGTTCAGAGGGGCATCAGCGTCCTTCTGTGCCAGTTGTCAGACAGGTGCAGCAGGCAATGAGCAAGGCAAGTGGCATATTAGCAAGAGGAATTAAGTTCAGAAGTGGGAATGTCTTCCAGCAGTTAGGGGGTCATTGAATATATTCAAGGCTGAGTTCGCATGATTTTTATGTGGATGCTTGTGGGGGAAGGCAAAAAAATGGTTGTAAGACCAGTATCCAGTTTTAAGACAGTTCCAGAGTCAGACAGCACAGAAACAGACCCTTCAGTACAACTAGTCAATGTTGACTATGTTCTCAAACTAAACCAGTCCCACCTGCCAGTGTTTTGGCCCATATCCCTCCAAACCTTTCCTATTCATGACGTTACTGTACCTGCATCCACCACGTGAACTACTCTGTGTAAAAAAAAAAATGTGCCCTTCAAGTCTTTTTAAAATCTCTTTCTCCTGTCACCGTCAAAATTTGCTCCCTAATCTTGAAACCCCAACCCAAGGGGGAAGGACACCCTTCGTTCACCTCACCTCTCCCCTCATGATTTTGTAAACGTTGATAAGGTCACATCTCCACTTCCAATGCTCCAGTGAAAAAGTCCCAGCCCATCCACCTAGATGAAGGTAGAATCCTGTCCCTCAGGATTCCCTCCAACAATGTGCCCACCACTGATGTTAGGCACACTGGTCTATAGTTCCCTGGCTTGTCCTTACCACCCTTAAACAGTGGCATCACGTTAGCCAACCTCCAGTCTTGTGGCACCTCACCTGACATGCACCGTATGCTCTATGGAGATGCTGTTTCTGATGGATTTAAAGTGTCCAAATGCCACAATTTCTCCCCCACTCACTTGACATAACCGTGCAGGCTCCTCGCTATTTGATGTTCATGTTACTTAGAACCCTCATGATCATATCAATCTCAATGAGGTCACCCCTCAACCTCCTGTGCTCCAGTGAAGACAGTCTCAGCTTCTCCTTATAACTCAAACCCTCCAGTCCTGGCAACATCCTGGTAAATCTTTACTGAACCCTCTAATAGTATTCTTCCGATTACAGGGCCACCAGAAGCCTTCTCAGTACTCTACAAGTGACTTCACCAACATCCTGTACAACTTCAACATGATGTCCCAACTCCTTTATTCAATGGTGTGAACTATTAAGGTAAATGTGCTGAATGTTTAACATCACTCTACATTTGTCGATATATCATATCAGTTGCATGACACTGTGACCTTTTGCTCTTAACTCTGTGTCTTATGATCCTGCTCCACAGCTACCCGCTGAAGGAGCAGTACTCCGAAAGCTAGTGCTTCCAAATAAAACTGTTGGACTATAACCCGGTGTTGTGATTTTTAAACCTTGTTCCACCTTCTTTCTCATGAGCACAGCCCATACCTCCCGGTGCTGCCAGTAAACTGCCGATGAAACGATGCAGTGCCTGCACTCCTGAAAAGTTTACAATTTCTAATGAAACCAGCTACTCATTCACTGCTCCATCTGATACACGACATTGGAAACTTAGTGCAGGAGGCTGCAAGAAATGAGCAGCTTTAAAGCAAAAACTGCTTGGAGCTTTCAATGAGAGCCTGAGCCCAGCAGTACGTTCTGGTTACCTTTATTGTGGCCCAACATTGTTACAGCTTCAGATTCAAAGGGCAGAGAAAGAGTAGTTGTTTTTTAGCCAACTCAACAACAGGGGGAGGTGCAAGGGGCAGGGCAAGGCCAACAGCAGGCCCCCACATGATGCCTGCGTTGCCTGCACAGTTTACAAAACTCCCTTCCCCTTCAGAGACTCCCCACAGTGTGGAAGCTGGCCACTCGACCCAAAGACTACACACCGATCCTCCAAAGGGTAACTCACCATGCAATTCCCCTACCCCTATTGCTCAACATTTACCCCTGACTAATGCACCTAACCTGCACATCCCTGGACACTATGGGTATTTCAGTACTGTCAATCCACCTGAACCTGGACAACTCATATATGCTGACCAGATATCCCAACCCAATCTAGTCCCACCTGCCAGCACGGGGCCCATATCCCCCCAGTTGCCTTTTAAATGTTGCAATTGTAGCAGCCTCCACCACTTCCTCTGGCAGCTCATTCCATACACGTACCACCCTCTAAATGAAAAGGTTGCCCCTTAGGTCTCTTTCATATCTTTCCCCTCTCACCCTAAACCTCTCCCATCCCATGGAAAAGACTTTGTCTATCTATCCTATCCATGCCCCTCATGATTTTATAAACCTCTATAAGGTCACCCCTCGGCCTCTGACGCTCCAGGGAAAACAGCCCCAGCCTGTTCTGTCTCTCCCTATAGCTCAAATCCTCCAGTCTTGGCAACATCCTTGTAAATCTTTTTAGATTAGATTAGATTACTTAGTGTGGAAACAGGCCCTTCGGCCCAACAAGTCCACACTGACCTGCCGACGCGTATACCACCCAGACCCATACTCCGGGGGTTTGCAAGGACTGCCACAAAAACTACGTAAGACAAACAGAAAGTTAGCCACCAGGATACACGAACACCAGCTAGCCACAAAAAGACACGACCCTCTATCCCTCGTAGCCCTACATACAGATGAAGAAAACCACCACTTCAACTGGGACAACATCTGTCCTGGGACAGGCTAAGCAAAGACATGCCAGAGAATTCCTCGAGGTCTGGCACTCCAACCACAACGCCATAAACAAACACATCGATCTAGATACCATCTATCAACCCCTCAGAAAATGAACAGGAAATGACATCACCACAAACCCCAGGAACCCTATCCAGGACAAACATATAAATCGAAAGCAGGAAACAACAGCTTCGCTTCACTTGGAGGTCGCCACTGATGATGTTACCTAGCCAGGTAATGAAACATCTGGATATCAAACCTACAGCTCAGTGAGCAAACCTACACCCTAATCCTCAACCTGAGCTACAAACCTTGCAAAGTAGAATGTATTTGCAAACATGCTGCAAATACAAACCCACCCCCATGGATGATCTATCTCGTGTGTGCGTGAGATAGAGAAACAGTCTATTTCCGCGCTGTTTATCTCTATTTGATAACCGATGCTTTATTTCTGTTGGTGTAAATGTTGTTGTAATTCATAGCTGGATCCTAATAGGTGTAAGGGTGACAGAATTCCTCAAGTAGGGCACTGTACGATTCCTGGGAGATCCCTATTTCTGGTTTACTTCCTCATGAACAAACATTAAGCACGTGCACCTATTTATTTATGATTTTGTTTCATTTTTCTTGTTCGATTCCCTGCTATGACTACACCTTGTATTAGGATAATTGAGAGGTTGGGAGATTGTGGCTTGGGTCTTGATTGAATATTTTATTGTTCCAGAAGTTATAAAAGGCAGGGTCAAAGCTTTAGCAGAAATCCAGCAGAGCTGAGAACAGAACGACATCTTAGTCTGTGGGAACAGGGAGATCAACAGAGGATAGAGAAATCAGGTCCTGAAACCAGACCAGCCTGTGATCAGTGCTTTGATTAGCAGCATCCTTCTACATCAGTCAATGCCAGTTGTCAGACAGGTGCAGCAAGGCAAGTGGTATATTAGCAGGCTGATCTGAGATTAGAAATGGGGATGTCTTCCTGCAGTTAGCGGGTCATTGAATTTATTCAAGGCTGAGTTCATCTGAGTTTTGAACAATAAAGTGTGGATTTTTATAGCTTACTTAGTGTGGAAACAGGCCCTTCGGCCCAACAAGTCCACACCGACCCGCCAAAGCGCAACCCACCCATACCCCTACATTTACCCCTTACCTAACACTACGGGCAATTTAGCATGGCCAATTCACCTGACCCACACATCTTTGGACTGTGGGAGGAAACCGGAGCACCCAGAGGAAACCCCACGCAGACACAGGGAGAACGTGCAAACTTCACACAGTCAGTCACCCAAGTTGGGAATTGAACCCGGGTCTCAGGCGCTGTGAGGCAGCAGTGCTAACCACCGTGCCGCACATGTTGTGTGCATGAGGGTTTTTTTTTGTGGTTTATGTGTTGGATGCAGGTACAGTAATCACATTTAAAGTGGAAGGCAAGAAAATAGTTTTAAGACCACGACAGATCAGTTATGGTCAGACAGCACAGAAACGGACCCTTCAGTCCAACTATTCCATGCTGACTATATTCTCAAACTAAACTAGTGCCACTTGCCAGTGTTTGGCCCATATACCTCCACACCTTCCCTATTCATGTACTTATCCACATGTCTTTTAAATGTTGCATCTGAACATGCATCCACCACTTCCTCTTTACATTCACTCAATACATGAAACATACTGTTTATAAACAAACTTTTCCTGATCTGTCCATTCCATCGATTCATTCTCTTTCCTTTCAGTTGCTGTAAGTCATAAATTGAAGCCCAGAATGAAAAAAACGGAAAAGGAGTTGTGAAGAGAGTACCTTACTCACAGATGGTTGACACAGTAAGGAGGGTGCAGTCTGGAGCAAACCCGAAATGTCGATTTTCCTGCTCCTCGGACGCTGCCTGACCTGCAGTACTTTGCCAGCACCACTCTAATCTTGACCCTGATCTCCAGCATCTGCAGTTCTCACTTTCGCCTGTGAGAAATCAGCAGTTTTAAACCAAAAACCTGTTGCAGTTTAAAGCTCTCATTGAGAGTCTGAGCTCAGTGTGAAGTTCAGGTAATCTTTATTGTGACCCAACTTTGTTACAGCTTCAGAATCTCCCAGCAGAAAGGTGTAGAAAATGTAGCAATTTTTTAAAAACAGCTCAAGGTCAAAGTGCAACCCCTCACTTTCTTCATTATTGGTCACCACTGAGTTGTCCCTTTGTAATTGGATCCTTGAGAAAGCCTTAACCTGGAGGAAGTATTGCCTCACTCAGCAATTTCAACCTGTATCCAAGTAAGTTGGATGAGCAGCGTAGAGTCAACCAGACTATTGTGGGTCTGGAGTCATGTGTAGGCCAGATCTGGTAAAGGATGCAGCTGGGACGACTGCTCTAATAACTGCTCAAGTCTTCCCTCAAAAAGAACTGAGTGAATCAGATGGGGGTTTTCTTCCACCCCCACCCCACTGACAATGGTTTCACCATTAGATGCTAAACTCCAGATTTCTGACCAAATTCCAATTCCATCATCTGTCACAGTGGGAATCGAACTCGGGAGTCACTGGAACTGGGTTGATAGTCCAGTCGGTAAAGGCACTCGGCCGTCTTTCTTTCAATCCCCCTGCAATGCCACGTGATCCCGCTGGTAGGTCAGCAAGGAGGCGGCCTGGGTAAAGGCCTTCCCGCAATGTGTGGATCCACTGGTGGGTCTGGAGGTAGGAGGAATCGCTGAAGCCCTTCCCGCAGTCAGGGCAGGGGAACGGCCTCTCCCCAGTGTGACTGCGCCAATGAGTCTCCAAGGCAGACGGGAAACAAGCCTTTCCCACAGTCGCCACACTTCCATGGTTTCTCCACGGGGCGGGATTCCTCGGGTTTCTCCATGGCGAAGCTTCAGCCGCACACAAACGCATGTGGAGCTTCTCTCCACCGTGAATTCCTCTTTCCAAACCGTAGAGCTGTTACACGCTCCTCACTCAGTGCACTGCAATGGTAGGGTCTCTCATCCAGTCCCACTGATGCTGAAAACGTACCCAAACAGGAACCAAAAAAGCTTTGCTCCTTCTCACAGAATCATAGTTGAAAACTGTTGCGGTCCCGATGGATTGAATGACTGTCAGACATGGATGTCAAAGTAAGGACTGCAGATGCTGGAGAGTCAGAATCAGTAAGTGCAGTGCTGGAAAAGCACAGCAGGTCAGGCAGCATCCGAGGAGCAGGAGAGTCGATGTTTTGGGCATAAGGCCTTCATCTGTTGATTTTGAAACTTCCATCCTCAGATCCTGAAATGTAAAATGAGATTACAAAAGTCATCACTGTCAGTGCAGAGTAGAAATTCTGAACAAGGAATTCTGCGGAATATTTTCTTTTGTTATTCCACAAAATTGAAAGCACCATCCCACTCTCTCTCCCCCTCTCTTCTCACTCTGATCTAACTAATTCCCCTGAAGGTGCTGATTCAGGATCTTCCAGGGGCAGAAAGGCAAAAACGCCAAGACTGACATCTCTCTGAATTTTGGATAACTCCACCTGAAAGTTAATATCTTTCACAACATTGGGATACTGCTGAGAGGTGAGGAAGTCTGATTTTGGGAAGCCAAAAAAAAAAAAAAAAATGGGTTTGTGCCAATCCCTTCTCTTCAGAGAATCCCCAGAGCGGCGAAAGCAGGCCACTCAGCCCCATAAATCCACACCGACCCTCTGAAGGGTAACAGACCCACACCTATTCCCCTACCTCTATTGCTCTACATTTAACCCCTGATTAATGCACCTAACCTGCACATCTCTGCATGGTCAATCCATCCTAACCTGGACAAAGTGAAAAATCACACCACCAGTTGAGTATTCAACAGGTTTATTTGGAAGCACTCGCTTTCAGAGCGCTGATCCTTCAGGTGGTTGTGGAGAATAAGATCATAAGACACAATTTGTAGAAAAACATTATAGTGTCCTGCCACCAAAATGATATATTGAACAAACCTGGATTGTCAAGTCTTTCATCTTTTAGACTGGGTTGCAGCTATCATTCACATGTCAATCCCAGACCTTCCTGCAAGGCGCCATATCAAGATAACTCGAGGTTTTATAGCAAAATGTGACATCTTAGTTCACATAATGCATTAAAGGTGTGAGGTCAGAGTCTGTCTGTGTCCCAGTCTTGAGTCAGACTGGTTCTACTTCCAAAGTGGAATTTACAAAATATTACATGGATTGACTGCTTACAGATTGTGTATTTTTTGAGCAAAATAGAATGTATCTGCAAATATCATTCTGCAAATACAAATTTAACCCCATGGACTTGTTATGTGCGTCTGTGCATGAGAGAGAGAAAAAGTCAATGTCCGTGCTGTATAGCTCTATGCCAATTTGATAACAGATGCTTTAGTCCTGTTGATGTAAATGTTGTTGTAAATCAGAGCTGCATACTAACAGTTCGATGTAAGACAGAAAGAATTCCTCAAATAGGACACCATACCAATCCTTGGGAGAGCCCTATTTCTGGGTGGGGGGGGGGGTCAAAGCTTCAACAGAAATCCAGCAGAGCTGAGAACAGACCGACATCCACATGCCTTTTAAATGTTGTAATTGTGCCAGTCTCCACCACTTCCTCTGGCAGTTCGTGCCATACATGCACCACCCTCTGTGTGAAAAGATTGCCCCTCAGACCCCTGTTAAATCATTCTGCTCTCACCTCAAACATATGCCTTCTAGTTTTCTTGGACTCCCCTACCCTGGGGAAAAGGTAGGGTTCCCCCCCCCCCCCCCCCCCCCCCCCCCCCCCTACCTATGCCCATTACAAAGGTCTATAAGTTTACCCCTCAGCCTCTGATGCTCCATGGAAAATGTCCCTGGCCTATTCAGCCTCTCCCTATAGGTCAAATCTTTTCTGACCCCTTACAAAGTTTCATAACATCTTTCCTACAGCAGGGATACCAGAACTGAACGCAGTATTCCAAAATTGGCTTAACCAACATCCTGGACAGCCACAACATGAGCTCCCAACTCATCTACTCGATGCTCTGACCAATAAAGGCCATCCTACCAAATGCCTCATTCACTATCCTGTCTACCTGAGACTCCACTTTCAAGGAACTACGGAACCTGCACTCCAAGGTCTCTTTGTTTTGCAACACTCCCCTTAACTGTGTCAGTCCTGCCTGGATTGCTTGACCAAAATGCAACAACTCACACTTCTCAAAATTTAATTCCATCTACCACACTTTGGCCCATCCGATCAATTCTAATTTATAGCAAACTCACTTTTCTCTCTCATTCTCTAGAAGCTGAAAATCTCCATCCCACATACTCTCCCTTCAGTCTCAGTTTACTGAACCTAATCCCTGCTGTACCTCATCCTGAAGGATCTGGTTCATGCTGATTAATAAGACCACACTCGGGAGGGGGCGGGGGTGGGTCTAAATGAAACCTACATAATCCTGAACAGCCCAGACAGAGTGGACGTTGCGAAGATGTTTCCATTGGTAGGACAGACTCAGACGAGAGGCACAGCCTTAGAGTAAAGGGAAGCCCTTTTAGAAAGGAGAAACTTCTTCAGCCAGAGAGCGGTGATTCTGTGGAATCTATTTCCATAGAAGGCTGTGGAGGCCAGGTCACTGGGGATATCTAAAACTGAGACAGATAGGTTCTTGTGTATCAAGGGGATCAAGGGTTAAAGGAGAATGGGGTTGAGAAACCTAGCAGCCACGATTGAATGGGGTGATTAGACCTGATGGACTGAATGGCCTAATTTCTGCTCCTCTGACTTAGGGCCTCTTGCTGTCCTGGACACAGAGTGAGTGAGAGAGTTGGGAGCAAGACTAGGCCATTCGGTCTTTCGAGTCAGCACCAGCATTGAACAATTCATAACTTGATATGAATATACCTACAGCTGGGTGGATAGGCTGGGACTTTTTTCACTGGAACACATGAGGTTGAGATGTGACCTTAAAAGGAGGTTCATAAAATCATGGAGGGTAGATGAGGTGAACCGCAGGTGTCCTTTCCCTAGGATGGGGGTTTCAAGATTAGGGAGTAAATGAGGAAGGTGAGTGGAGAAAGATTTTCAAAAGACTGGAGGAGCGCCTTTTTTTTGAGAGTAGTTTGTGTGTGGAATCAATGTCCAGACACGGTGGTGGATGTAGGTACAGTAACAAGGTTTAAAAGACATTTGGATAAGTACGTGAATAGGAAAGGTTCAGAGGGATATGGGCCAAATACACACAGGTGGGACTAGTTTAGTTTGTGAACACAGTCAGCACGGTTTAATTGGACTGAAGGGTCTGTTTCTGTGTTGTCTGACTCTGGAACTGTTCTAAACTGATCTTAAAACCATTTTCTTGCCTTCCTCCATAAACATCCACTTTTTTCTCGTTCAAAAATCAGATTAACTCAGCCTTGAATTTATTCAAATGACCCCCTAACTGCAGGAAGACATCCCCATTTCTGAACTCAATTCCTCTTACTAATTCTTGATGAAGGGCTTCTGCCCGAAACGTCGAATTTCCTGTTCCTTGGATGCTGCCTGACCTGCTGCGCTTTTCCTGCAACACATTTTCAGCTCCTCTTGCTAACACACCACTTGCCTTGCTCATTGCCTGCTGCACCTGTCTGACAACTGGCACAGAAGGACGCTGATGCCCCTCTGAACATCCACGCATCATTCCTGATGAAGGGCTTGTGCCCGAAACTTCGACTGTCCTACTGCTCGGATGCACATTGAATGAATCTACCGTCCCTACCTCTGCTGGCAATGCGTTCCAGGCACCTATCACCCTCTGAGTAATGTACTTTCTGTGTGCATCTCCAACATGATGTCCCAACTCCTGTACTCAGCATGTGAACAATGAAGGCAAGTGTGCTGAACACCTTCTTCACCCCCCTCTACCAGTGATGTAACTTTCAAGAACAATGAACCTGAGCACCCCCAGGTCTCTGTTCTACAACATGACCCAGGGCCCTACCATTACCTGTTCAAGTCTTGCCCTCCTTTATTTTAGCAAAATGCAACCCCTCACTTATATCCATACCTCTCTCATACACACATGCTCTCTCTCAGACATACACATACACCACCCCCTCAAAACTCTCACCCTCTCACAGACTCATACTCCATTACAATCTCACTTTATCAAGCAGACACAAATGCAAATAGACACTCACAGCGCACAATCTTATACACAAACTCACACACACACACTTCCCTGAAGGGAGTTTCCCTGAAACGTCAATTTTCCTGCTATTCAGATGCTACCCGACTTGCTGCAGCACCACACGCTCGATTCTAAACTTATTACCCTCTAGTTCTGGACTGCCCCATCCAAAGGAAAATACCACGTCTATTTACCCTATCCATGCCCCTCGTGATGATATAAAAGTGTATAAGGTCACTCCTCAGACTCTGGCAAGCTACGGAAAACAGTCCAGCCTGTCCTTCTGTCTCTCCTCACCCAGGTAACCAAGACACATACCGGAGGTCCCAAAGTCTGCTCCCTCTCTGGATTCACTCCAGTTGCTACAAGTGAGCCTGCTCCGTCATACATTAAGATCATGGCTGATCTATCCATCGTTTCATCTTCTCTTCCCTGCACTGTCACAAGGAACCCCTTAATTCCCCAACCAGGCCAAATCCCACCCAACTGTGTCTTGAATATACTTAATGAAGCTGCCTCTATTGCTTCCTTAGCCAGAGTATTCTCTAGATTTTGATGAAGGGCTTTTGCCCGAAACATCGATTTTCCTACTCTCCTGATGCTGCCTGACCTGCTGTGCTTTTCCAGCACCACTCTAATCTAGACTATTCCATAGATCCACGACCCTCTGGGAAAAGCAGGTCCTCCTCATCTCTGTCTGAAAGCTACTCCCTCTAACCTTGAGGCCTCGTCTCACCCACCAGAAATTACTGGACAGGCTAGGGCTTCATCCCCACAGTGCAATGACATTGGGAAGATGTTTCCATTGGTAGGAGAGACTAGGACCAGAGGACACAGCTTTAAGAATAAAGGGAACAGAGATAAGCGATGTCTCTTTTCTGCCGACAGCGAGGAGCATGGACAATGTACTGGTGACACCAGCGAGCAGGTGTGCTGTTGTTCACACCGAGGAGCAGACACAATGTGCTCTGTGGCGATGCTGGTGTTATTGACAGATATTAAATGTTCAAATGCCAAGAGGAGAAATAAAGGGTAGAGCCACAGTTCTTTTTCCCCATGTGGCTCAACATTTTATCGCTTTTGTCTGGCTGCTCAACATTTTTTAAAATGTCTTTTCCCCAGAGTAGGGGTGAGGTTCACAACTACAGGGCATAGGTTTAGGGTGAGAGCAGAAAGATATTAAAGGTACCTAAGGGGCAACTTTTCCATGCAGAGGATAGTGCATGTATGGAATGAGCTGCAAGAGGAAGTAATGGAGGCCGTATAATTACAGCATTTAAAAGGCATCTGGATGGGTATATGAACCAAGTGGTGACAAATGGGACTAGATTAAGTTAGGATATCTGGTTGGTATGGACAGGTTGGACCAAATGGGTGAGTTCATGTGCTGTACATCTTTATGATTCTAAATAATAAAAAAGTATATTTTTACAAATACCAAACTATCTCCAAGTTAACAAGGCTTAGTGCACCACATACTTTACTAACCATTCTCAACAGGTCCTGCCCCTTCAATGACTGAGGAACATATACATGCTGGTGCATAGTATCCTTCACTAGTATTTACACACTACCCTCAGCAATTGCACAAGTAACAGTGAGGGGTAAACAGCACAAGGATTAAAAAACAGTGAGGGGTAAACAGCAGAAGCGCCAGTAAAAGCAGATGGAAAGTGAGTGTAAAATGTGACTATGACAGGACAGGCCCCACATTCCTTCCCCTCCGTCCCCCCCACAACCTGCCTCACCTTTCACCTCCCGGGCCCAGTACCTTCCAGGTGGCCCCATAGTTGACACAGGGGCCGCCCACGACCAGTAGAACTCCACCACCCAGGCGGCCGACCAGTTCCCAAACAGGCCCTTAACCCCATCCGCCTCCAGAATGGTCACCGGCTCCTGCCTGCTGTACAGCCGGCCGGTGTGGCCGTGACACAGCAGCTGCACCAGGAAGGCGGCGGTGACCAGTGACGGGGGTCTGCCCCGGGCCGCACGGCGCCATTTTCCTAACGGCCGCCGCTTCCCCGCTCGAGCGACTTCTCCTCCCAACCGCCTTCGCCCCCGCGTGACGTCTGCACGGGGGGATGGGCGGGGCCGGGGGAGCCTCACCGTCACCAAGCAACAGCCACCTCGCGCTACAACTGCTCATTCACAAAAACAAACTCTCCTGTCTCGCTCTGCAGCTGCAGGGGGGACACTGCCACGTTTCGAGGAGCCCTGTCTACATTGGGAAAGCTCACGGCTCCATTTAAACAGATATTCCGACATCTAACAGAACGGCCTCATATCTAAAGGGGTAAATCTGCATTTTAAAGGGACACAGACATTTTAACGGGCTTATAAAGAGATATAAATGGAAAGATTACATTTCAAAGGGATGTGGGCACATTCAAAGGGATATTTTAATAAGTAAAGTGACGCAGTTATATTTAAATAAAACTACATTGCGAAAAAACGTTGCCCTATTTGTAAGCAGAAATATCCCTTTAAGAGACATACTCATTTCTCGAGGGGTAAATATACATTACCGAGGGTCAAGATTGCGCTGAGAGAAACAATACATGTAAAGGGCTGAGCTACAAGTAAGGGGGCATTTTTATATTTAAAAAGATACATTGAAATCTAAAGAGACTTGTTCAAAAAATAGAAGTACATAGTAATATTTAGAAAACATGACCATATTGGAAATAGTGCAGGCACTTTGAAAAAGGGGCTTTTTTGGGGTGGGGGGGGGGGGGAATGGCCGTGAGGTGGTTTAATTTTTTAAGAAAATAAGCAAGTTATTACGATTGGGAATGACCTTGAAGGGGTAATGGAACGCGTAAAGGGCAAAGATAATTGCAAAATTCTTGAAAAGAAAACGATTCCAGTTATATGTGGATGCAGGGAAATAATTCAACAAAAGAGCCATTATAAATGTGATGGACCAAACAATCTCCTTTTGAGAGATATAAGTGGGACCATCAAAATTGAAGTAGAAATTCCTATTTTTGTTCTCCTCCCAAAGTCTCTGTCTTGTCAGAGTACAGTGCAAGCCAGTGCAATCTGTTATGCCACAGTTGCAACTCAACCTCATCGGATATTCATATGTGTTCTCTGCAGTCAAATACTGGCTCTGCCAATGATGCTCACATTCCACGATCAAATAAAACAGTTCACTGCCATCACTGTAGGTGTCAGAATTAAAGGATTAGAAAAATTCTGAACTCACACCACACACAATGCACAATGCCATAATTTTTACTTATTCTTACCATTTCAATTGATACCAAATTAAGAGCAGCCACTGTTTACATTTCATTGGCAATTCTACATGCTGACTTTCTATCATCACAATCTCTTTGACGTTCCTGTATGTACTGAAATTAATCTTCAGACTATTCAGTTGTGAAACAATGTTACGAGACTAAAAATTCACAACTTCACCAAATGCCAAAACTTTTTTAAAGACTATTTGGGCAGTAGCAGTGACAAATGAAACATCAAAGAAATACAAAGTTATGATGAGGGTTACATACATTTAACCAAAAACAATGGCAGCGCAGAGAATTTCAGAAAAAGTGCAATAAATATTCACTTTTTATCCCTTATTCAATTCATTCAAGAATTTCAAATTGAATTTGTGATAATTCAAGAGCAAATGGCAACATTCGTTTGTTAATAGATTCACCATAAATTGTGACTTTGATAAAAGTGATCTTTCACAATGTTTAATTCCAAACAGAGCAATTAAGTGCAAAGGTACTTTCAACTATTTAATAAAACACTGCAAACTTTATTTCATATGAAAATACAATCATTTTGTAATTTGGATAAGATCTTTACAAAGGAAATATACTAAACAAAACAGCTTTCCTGGGTATCAATATTGACAACAGTTATGCAGCTATTATTTGGCAATTGACCAACTAATTGAAATAATTTCAGAATAAATGAGCTGCTTCATTATTATATATTGAGATATTTTAATATCAATGACGTGAAAAGGAAATCTTTAAGGCAAAGAACTATGAACCTGAACCCCACCATGTCTCTCTTTTACAGCACAACACAGGGCCCTACCATTAACTGCCCTTCTTGTTTTAGCAAAACGCAAGCCCTCGCTTTTAATAGCTCACTCATACACACGCTTTCTCTCAGACACCCACACATACATGCCCCCAACACTCAGGCTTATACTCCATCACACTCTCACTTTACCAAACATGTGCACACTCTTACGTGCACTCTCACATCACTTTTTGGGCAAACTGTTATTGGCAGAATTATGTTTGCAGATACATTCTACTTTGTTCAAAAAGTGCAGAAACTACAGACAGTCAATCCGTGTAATATTTTATAAATTCCTACTTTGGAACTAGAACCAGTCTGATTCAAGATTGGGATACTGATAGACTCGAACCTCACACCTTTAATGCATTGTCTGGGCTGAGATGTCACTTTTTTTTAAAAAAACCTTAAGTCATCTCAAGAACATGAATTAATAGTAGTTCTGGGATTTACAGATTAATGAACTGAAACCTGCAACTCATTCTAAAAGGTGAAAGACTCAACAGCAATCTTGGTTTGTTCGATATGTCATTTCAGTTGCATGACACTGTGATCTTTTGCTATAAAATCTGTGTCTTATGATCCTGCTCCACAGTTACCTGATGAAGGAGCAGTGCTCCAAAAGCTCATACTTCCAAATAAACCTGTTGGACTATAACCTGGTGTTGTGTGATTTTTAACTTTATCCAGCCCAGTCCAACATTGGCTCCTCCACATAATTTCTCACGAACACAGTCCACACCTCTTGATGCTGCCAGGAAACTTTACAATGCTGATGAAATGACACACTCTGCACTCGTGAGAAATTGACAATTTCTCATTATATTGGTTGCTCATTCATGACTCCATCTGAAAGCGACATTGGAAGCTTAGCACAGGAGGCTGAAAGAAATGAGCAGCTTTAAAACAAAAACTCTTGGAGCTCAAAGCTTTCAATGAGAGTCTGAGCCCAGCAGCAAGTTCAGGTAACCTTTATTGCAACCCAACTTTGTTACAGCTTCAGATCCCCTCAGCAAAATAGCAGAGAAAAAGTAGCTGCTGTTTAAACAGTTCAAAGTCAAAGCGCACACACTCTCCCCACCCCCCCCATCACTGTCTTTACTATTGGTCACCACTGAGTTGTCCCTTTGTAATTGGATCCTTGGTACAGCCTTAACCTGGAGGAAGTATTGACTCACTCAGCAATTTCACTCAGACCCTGTATAGCGCCATCTGCCGCAGTGGGATTCAAACCCAGGAGTCCCTGGAACTGGGTTAATAGTCCAGTCGATAATGGCACTCAGCCGTCACTCCTTCAATCACCCTACGTGAACTTGCTGGTGCCTCCGGAGGAGGGAGGAGCGAGTGAAGTCCTTTCCACACTGAGGGCAGCTGAAGGGCCTCTCCCCCGTGTGGACCCGCCGGTGGGTCAGCAGGTTGAAGGAATTGCTGAAGGCTTTCCCACACTCGGGGCAGCTGAAGGGCCTCTCCCCAGTGTGGATCCGCTGGTGGGTCAGCAGGTTGGAGGAATTACTGAAGGCCTTCCCGCACTCGGGGCAGCTGAAAGGCTTCTCCCCAGTGTGGACCCGCTGATGCCTCAGCAGGTTGGGGGAATGGCGGAAGGCCTTCCCACACTCCGGGCAGCTGAATGGCCTCTCCCCAGTGTGGATCCGCTGGTGGATCAGGAGAGAAGAGGAATTGTTGAAGGCCTTCCCGCACTCAGGGCAGCTGAAGGGCCTCTCCCCAGTGTGGCTCCGCTGGTGGGTCAGCAGGGAAGAGAAATCGCTGAAGGCCTTCCCACACTCGGGGCAGCTGAAGGGCCTCTCCCCAGTGTGGACCTGCCGGTGCCTCAGCAGGTTAGGGGAATTGCTGAAGGCCTTTCCACACTCTGAGCAGCTGAAGGGCCTCTCCCCGGTGTGGACCCGCCGGTGGGTCAGCAGGTTGGAGGCCTGGGCAAATCTCTTCCCACACTCTGGGCAGGAGAACGGCCTCTCCCCTGTGTGGGCCCGCTGGTGCCTCAGCAGGTGGGAGGCCCGGGTAAATCTCTTCCAGCACTTGGGGCAGTTGAAGGGCCTCTCCCCTGTGTGGGATCGCTGGTGCCTCAGCAGGTCGGAGCATTTGCTGAAGGCCTTCCCACACTCGGGGCAGGAGAACGGCCTCTCCCCTGTGTGGATGCGCTGATGAATCTCCAGGGCAGACGGGAAATGGAAGCCTTTTCCCTCATCACCACACTTCCACCATTTCTCCACGGGGCGGGATTCCTCAGGTTTCTCCATGGCCGAAGCTTCAGCTGCACACAAATACACACACACGTTTCCAGCCCCTCCCTGCCGTCAATTCCTCTTTCCAGGCTGTAGATGCTGCTACACGCCCCACACTCAATGCGCTGCAACAGTAGGGTCTCTCATCCAGTCCCACTGATGCTGAAAATGTACTCAAACAGGAACCAAAACACTTTGCTCCTTCTCACAGAATCATAGTTGAAAATTGTTTCCGGTCCCGCTGGATTGAGTGACTGTCAGACATTGACGTCAAAGTGAGGACTGCAGACCCTGGAGAGTCAGTGTCAAAATGTGTGGTACTGGAAAAGTGCAGCAGGTCAGGCAGCATCCGAGGAGCAGGAGAGTTAACGTTTCGGGTATAAGGACTTCATGTGTTGATTTTGAAGCTTCTATCTTCAAATACACTGTTTAAAGAGAGATTACAAAAGTCACTAGTCAGTGCAGGGTAAAAATTTAGAACAAGCAATTCTACTTTCTGCAAAATATTCTGGTCTTTTGTTATTCCACAAAATTGAAAGCACCATCCCACTCTCTGTTCTCACTCCAATATAACTAATTATCCTGAAGATGCTGATTCAGGATCTTACAGGGACAGATGAGCAAAAATATGAAGACTGACATCTCTCTGAATTTTGGATACCTCCACCTGAAAGTTACTATCTTTCACAACACTGGGATCCTGCTGAGAGTGAGCAGATCTGTTTTTGGGAAGCAAAAAAAAAGTGTCAATTCAGGGTGAACCTGCAATGCAGTCTCTTGAGGAAGAACCAAACAAAATGGTTAATTACCCCAGGAAGATGGGAGAAAACGGAGACATCAAGGCAATAACACCAATACACTTCAGTCAAACTCTGCTGCTTCCAGTCAGAGCAAAACATGCCCTGAAAGTCCAGTCATCACAACCACACTTCTGCTTTCACTGAAGATGATTAGAGTCACACAGCACGGAACCAGACCCTTGGGCCCAACCTGTCCGAGCTGACCAGATTTCCTGAATTAATTTAGTCACATTTGCTATCACTTGGCCCCTATATGGGCCAGGTGCTGGCAGCTGGGACTAAATTGGGTTGGCTATCTTGTCAGCAAGGATGAGTTGAATCGAAGGGTCTGTTTCCATGCTGTACATCTATATGATGCCAGTCGCATTTGCCACCACTTGGCCCCTCTCCATCTGAACCCTTTGTATTCATCCGCCCATCCAGATGCCTTTTAACTGTAGGAATTGCACCAGCCCCCACCACTTTCTCTGGCAGCTCATTCCATATACGCATCACCCTCTTCAGAAAAGGTTGCCCCGAGGTCTCTTTTACATTTCCCCACTGCCCTCACCCTGAACCTATGATCCTCCAGTTCAGGACTCCCCCCATCCCAAGGGAAAGACTTTGTCTATTTACCCTATCCATGCTCATGATTTTATAAAAGTCTATAATGTCACCTCTCAGGCTCTGGCGCGATGGGGAAAACAGCCCCTCCCCATCCTTCTGTCCCTCCTCACCTGGGTAATTAAGACAAATACCTGAGTTTGCAGCATCTGCTCCCTTGCTGGATTCACTCCAATTGCCACAAGTGAATGGATTTCCCCCCTCCCCTCTCTCTCCCTCCCAGGATGAAGAGTTGCCCAGAGAGAGGGAGTTTCACTCAAACTGACAGGGCCACTGCTGCGTTGTGATGCCATCAATGGGTGGGGGAGGGGGAGGGAATAGGGGGTGAAACAAAAGGGGCAAGGCGAGGTGCACTTCAATAATCCCCACAGTGTGGAAGCAGGCCACTCGGCGCAACGAGTCCAAACCAACCCTCGAAGGGTAACCCACCTAACACACATTCCCCTAGACCTGTTGCTCTACTCCCTGACTATCATACCTAACCTGCACATCCTGGGCACTATGGATAATTTAGCATAGCCAATCCCCCCTAACTTGGACAAAGTTAAAAATCACAATAGCATGTTATAGTCCAACAGGTTTATTGAGAAGCACTAGCTTTTGGAGCGCTGTTCCTTCATCAGGTGATTGTGGAGAATAAGATCACAAGATATAGAATTTATAGAAAAACATGACAGTGTCCTGCCACTGAAATGGTACATTTAACAAACCTGGATTGTTAAGTCTTTCATCTTTTCAAATGGGTTGCAGGTATCATTAATATGCAAATCTCAGTCTTCCTGGAAGGCACCTTCTTCATAAAACTTAAATTTTGATAAAGTGACATTTCTGCTCAGTTCTGCAAATATAATTCTGCAAATATACATTCACTCCTGTGGACTTGTGTGGGTGCGCACATGAGAGAGAAAGTGTCTATTTCCATCCTGTTTATCTCTGTCTATTTGAGAACAGATGTCTTACTTCTGTTGGTGTAAATATTGTTGTAAATCAGAGCTGGGTTCTCATAGATAGATGTAAGAGAGAGAGATTTCCTCAAGTAGGACAGTCCCAGAATCCTGGGAGACCCCCATTTCTGCTTTACGTCCGAATGAACAAACATTAAACACGAGCACCTATTTGTTTCAAATTTGGTTTCATTTTTCTTGTGTGATTCCCTGCTATGATTACACTGTGTGTCTGGATGGTTGACAGGCTGGGGGATTGTGGATTGGGGCTTGATTGGCTGAATGCTTTATTGTTCCGGAAGGTGAAAAAAAAGCAGGGGGAAGGGGCAAAGCTTCAGCAGAAATCCAGCAAAGCGGAGAACAGACTGACATCAGGACACAGATGAGGAGGAGATCAACACAGGACAGAGAAATCAGGACTTGAAATCCGAGCTGACACCAGACTACCCTGTGATCAGTGCTTTCATTAGCAGCACCAACCCTCTACCTTTACCTCACTTTCCATTTGACCAAACCCTCAATATTCAGGATCCAATCCTTGTCATCCTGAAGCCATGTCTCTGCTGGGAATCTCGATTCATAATTATTCTCTTCAATGTTTGCAGTCAACTCATTCACTTTTGTTACAATGCAGCACACATTCAGATACCGTTTCTGGTTTCAATTTTTGTGATCTTTAGAATCCAGTTTTGATTGCTGGTACATTTCCTATCCTTGTCCCTATCATTCTCTGAAGTTCATTTCCCACATCACTACACTGGTCACTGTCTTGATTTGGATTGTTCATGCTAAATTGCCCATAATGTCAAGGTGAGGTGGGTAGGCCATGGGAAATGCAGGGTTGTAGTTTCATAATAATAGCAGGAGTAGGCCATTTGGCCCATCCATTCATTATGCTCCGCGATTCATTAAGGTCATGGCTGATCTATCCATTATCTCAGATCCTCCCCTCCCTGCATTATCCCAACTACCCTTAATTCCCCTACCATTGCAAAACCCATCCAACTGTGTCTTGAACATACTTAACAAAGCTGCCTCTACTGCTTCCTTAGACAGAGAATTCCATAGATTCACTACACTCTAGCAAAAGCAGTTCCTCCTCATCTGTGTCCTGAATCTTCTACTCCTAATCTTGAGACCTGGTTTCATTCACCAGCAGAAATGACTCAATAGGTAGGACTTCATCGCCACAGTGCAATGAATTCCCACTTTCCACCAAAACCTCAGATGTACTTACTCACTCAGTTGCTGTCTCACAAATACAAGATTTCATTGTAACTTCTTCTGCTCCCATTAAGGGCAAAACATCTTTGAAAGCTGCTCTGAAACTCCAGCCTTCACAATCACACTTCTGCTTTCACTGAGGAAGATTTGAGTCATACAGAACAGAAACAGGCCCTTTGGTCCAACTTGTCCGGCCAAGCGGATATCCTAAATTAATCTAGTCCAATTTGCCTGCATGTGGCCCATATCCCTCTAAACCCTTCTATTCATGTACCCATCCAGATGCCTTTAAAAATTCTCAAACATATACCTTCTAGTTTTGGACTCTCCTACCTTGGGGAAAAGACCTTGGATATTCACCCCATCCATGCCCCTTATAAATGTCTATAAGGTCACCCCTCAGCCTCTAATGCTCTCGGGAAAATATCCCCGGCCGAATGAGCCTCTCCCTGTAGCTCGAACCCTCCAACTTTGACAGCAGCCTTGTAAATCTTTTCTGACACCTTTCAAAGTTTCACAACATCTTTCCCGTAAAAGGGCGACCAGAAATGAATGCTGTCTTCCAAACGTGGACTAACCAATG
The DNA here is from genome assembly GCF_020745735.1 of Hemiscyllium ocellatum. Taxonomy (NCBI): domain Eukaryota; kingdom Metazoa; phylum Chordata; class Chondrichthyes; order Orectolobiformes; family Hemiscylliidae; genus Hemiscyllium; species Hemiscyllium ocellatum. The sequence goes on from NW_026868234.1 coordinate 51,291, forward strand.
TCCTACACAGCCACAACATCACCTCCCAACTCCTATACTCAATGCACTGACCAATAAATGAAAGAATATCAAATGCCTCCTTCACTATTCTGTCTACAGGTGACTCCACTTTCTATGAACCTGCACTCCAAGGTCTCTTTGTTCTGCAACACTCCCCTTAACGGTGTCAGTCCTGCCTGGATTGCTTGACCAAAATGCAAACCACACATTTCTCTGAATTAAACTCCATCTACCACACTTTGGCCAATCAGCCCACCTGATCAGTTCTAATTTATAGTGAACTCTCTTTCCTCGCTTATTCTTAAGAAGTTGAAAATCTCTATCCCACACACTCTCCCTCCATTCTCAGTTTGTTCAACCTAATCCCTGCTGTAACTCATCCTGAAGGATGCAGTTGACGCTGGTTAATAGGCCCACAAGCAGGGGGGTTCTAACTGAAACAAAGAATACTGAACAGCCTGGAAAGCGTGGAAGTTAGGAAGATGTTTCCATTGGTTGGAGGGATTAGAACCAGTGAGCACAGCCTTAAGAGTAAAGGGAAGACCTTTCAGAATGGAGGTAAGGAGAAATTTCTTCAGCCAGAGAGTGGTGAATCTATGGAATTCACTGCCACAGAACGCTGTGAAGGCCAGGTCACTGAGGATAATTAGAACATAGATCAGTACAGCACAGCACAGAACAGGCCCTTCAGCCCACGATGTTGTGCTGACCATTGATGAGAGGTAAACCTAATGTACAAACTCTCAAATTTCTGTGACCATATGCATGTCCAGCAGTCTCTTAAGTATCCCCAATGACCTTGCTTCCACAACTGCTGCTGGCAATGCATTCCAAGCTCTCTCAACTCTCTGCGTAAAGAACCCACCTCTGACATCCCCTCTATACTTTCCGCCAAACAGCTTAAGACTATGGCCCCTCATGTTAACAATTTCTGCCCTGGGAAAAAGTTTCTGGCTATCAACTCTATCTATGCCTCTCATTATCCGGTACACCTCAATGAGGTCCCCTCTGGCTATCAACTCTATCTATGCCTCTCATTATCCGGTACACCTCAATTAGGTCCCCTCTCTTCCTTCCTTTTTCCAATGAAAAAGATCTGAGCTCAGTCAATCTCCCTTAGCAAGATAAGCTCTCCATTCCAGGCAGCATCCTGGTAAACCTCCTCTGAACCCTCTCCAAAGCATCCACATCTTTGCCATAATAGGGCGACCAGAACTGGACACAGTATTCCAAGTGCGGTCCAACCAAAGTTTTATAGAGCTGCAACAAGATCTCACGGCTCTTAAACTCAATCCCCCTGTTAATGAGAGCCAAAACACCATATGCTTTCTTAACAACCCTGTCCACCTGGGTGGCAATTTTAAGGGATCTACGTACCTGCACACCAAGATCCCACTGTTCCTCCACACTGCCAAGAATCCTGTCTTTAATCTGTACTCAAATTTCAAGTTCGACCTTCCAAAATGCATCACTTCACATTTATCCAGGTTGAACTCCATCTCCCACCTCTCAGCCAAAACACCATTGCTTTCTTAACAACCCTGTCCACCTGGGTGGCAATTTTAAGGGATCTACGTACCTACACCAAGATCCCACTATTCCTCAACTGCCAAGAATCCTGTCTTTAATCCTGTACTCAAATTCAAGTTCGACCTTCCAAAACGCATCACTTCACATTTATCCAGGTTGAACTCCATCTCCACCTCTCAGCCCATCTGTTCATCCTATCAATGTCACGCTGCAGCCTACAACATTCCTCTATACTGTCAATGACACTTTCCAACCGTTTGTGTCATCTGCAAACTTGCGAACCCATCCTTCAATCTCCTCATCCAAGTCATTAATAAAAATTACAAGAAGAGTAGAGCCCAAGAACAGAGCCCTGTGGAACACCACTCACAACTGACTTCCAGGCAGAATATTTTCCTTCCACTATCATTCGCTGTCTTCTGTCGACCAGCCAATTCTGTATCCAGACAACTAAATTTCCCTGTATCCCATTCCTCCTGACCTGAACGAGCCTACCATGGGGAACCTTATCAAATGCCTTACCGAAATCCATATACAGCACATGCACCTCTCGACCCCTCATCGACTTGTCAAGTAACATCCTCAAAGAACTCAATAAGATATGTGAGGCATGACCTTCCCCTCACAAAGTCATGCTGACTGCCTTTAATCAAGCCATGCTCTTCCAGAATGGTCATAAAATCCTATCCCTCAGAATCCATTTCTAACACCTTACAGACGACAGATTTCCCTATTTCTTTTCTTGAAGAGAGGAATTACATTTGCCTCCCTCCGGTCCTCAGGTACAACTCCGGAGGACACGAGGATGCAAAAATCTTCGCAAGCGGTGAAGCAATCACATTTCTCGCTTCCCAAAGAGGCAGAGGACAAATCTGGTCTGGCCTGGTGACATGTCAAACTTAATGTTTGTCAAAATTTTCAACACATCGGCTTTCTCAATCTCTATCTGTTCCAGCATGCTTTCCTGCTCCTCAATGGTTTTCATTCACTTCAAGGTCCTTTCCTTTAGTAAAGACAGAAGCAAAAAACTCATTTAGAGCTTCCCCCTACCTCCTCAGACTCTCTACACAAATTCCTGTGCTATCCCTGATCGGCCCTCTCTTTCTTTGATCATTCTGAGATAGAGACGTTCTTGAGCATTAAGGGGATCGAGGAATACAGGACAAAGTGGGAGTACAGATTTGAGAAACCTATCAGCCATAAATTGAATAGCAGAGCAGACCTGATGGGTTAAAATGGCCTAATTCTGCTCCTATGTCTTACGGTCTCTTGCTGTCCTGGACTTGGGGGGGGGGGGGGAAGGGGGGAATAAAGATAGAAGAAAGTAGTAAGGGCCATCTGCTGTTCAAGCCTGCACCAGCATTCAAAAAGATCATAACTGGATATGAATCTACCAACACCTAGGTGGATAGGCTGGGACTTTCTCACTGGAGCACAGGGAGATTTTGACCTTACAGAGGTTTATAAAATCATGAGGGAGATAGATGAGATGACTGCCAGCTATCCTTTCCCTAGGGTGGGGGGTTTTCAAGATTAGGCAGCAAATTTGAAGGGAAGGTTGAGAGGATAAAAAGATTTAAAAAGGCAGGGGGGCACTTTTTTTTTAAACATAGAGTGGTTTGTGCAAAATAATGCAGAGAAAGTGGTGGATGCAGGTACAATGATTAAAAAAAAACAACCTTTGGATAAAGTACATGAATAGGAAAGGTTCAGAGGGAAATGGGCCATACACTGGCAGGTGTAGTTTGTAACTATATCCAGCATGGACTAGTTGGACTGAAGGGTCTGTTTCTGTGCTGTATAACTCTGTAACTGTTCTGCTGTACTGGTCTTAAAATCATTTTCGTGCTAACCCCCATAAACATCCACTTCTTTGTTGTTCAAAAATCAGATGAACTCAGTCTTGAATATATTCAATGACCCCCCACCCCCGAACTGCAGGAAGGCATCCCCACTTCTGAGCTCAATTCCTATTGCTAATGTACCACTTGTCTTGCTAATTGCTGGCTGCACCTGTCTGACAACTGGCAGTGACTGGTGTAGAAGGACGCTGAGACCCCTTCCTACATCCGCAATCATTCCAGATGAAACGTCAACTCTCCTGCTCCTTGGATGCTGCCTAACCTGGTGTGCTTTTCCAGTGAGAGAGCCCGAGATACAGGGCTCACTATTGGTCTATCAAAATAAAGTCGCGGCGCGCCTTTTCTTTTCTGCGGAATGATTTGGAGATGCCGGTGTTTAGCTGGGACGTACAAAGTTAAAAATCACAACACCAGGTTATAGCCCAACAGGTTTAATCGGAAGCACTAGCTAGTGCTATAACCGGTTGTGTGGTTTTTAACTTTTCTGCGGAAAGCGAGGAGCATGCGCCAGTGTTTTGCTGGAGCCGGCAAACAAGCGCAGTACTTGTTGACAACGAGGAGCATGTGCTCTGTGGTGATGCTTGTATGATTGACGGATTTTAACTGTCCAAATGCCAATTGGAGAAAAAAAGGGTACAGCGTCGGAGTGGGGGGGTCCAACCTGGAGGGCATCGGTTTTGGGGAGGGGCAAGAGATATATTTCGGACCTAAAGAAAAATGTGGTGCTGGAAAAACACAGCAGGCCAGGCAGCATCCGAGGAGGAGAATCGACGTTTCGGGCATAAGTCCTTCTTCAGGAATGAGGACCTAAGGGACAACCTATTCACACAGAGGGTAGCGTGTATATGGAATGGGCTGCCGAAGGATGTGGTGGAAGCTGGTACAATTACAACATTTAAAAGGCATCTGGATTAAGAAGGATTTTGAAGGATGTGGATCAAATGCTGGCAAATGGGTCATTAGATTCAGTTAGGATGTCTGATCAGCCTGGAGTGTAGGATTTGGTTCTGTGCTCTGCAACTCTGTGACTCTAATACTACGTGGTCGGAACCAACTTTCACAACACCCAAAATAAACCATTCACCATTTGCAGCCTGTCCTGAGCTGTGGCCTAACTACATATACTTCAGTGCAAGTTTCAGAAAGATTTCAGCAGCTCTTTTAAAAATTGAACACGCTTTCAGACTTTAATGATGTTTCTGAATGTATAATTTTACCTGTTCTCAATTTTAAATATAACCTCTTTCTGGCCCCTCCTGTCTCCCAGGTCGACTTGTCAGCATCCATTCTCTCTCTCTTCATCAACAGCGATCAAAGAGGGAGTGGAGGGGAGGGGGTGCGCAAGGCAGGGAAAGATAATGGATGGGGATGGCTGGGGGGGGGGGGGGAAGACAAGAGAGAGAGAGAAAATGGACAAGGGTGCAGAGGGTGGCATGACAGAGAGAATGGAGCAGGTGTTGGGGGAGAGATGGAATGGACACAATGCTGTGGATCATGGAGGGCAGTGGACTGAGGGCACGGTGGGTGGCAGGTGAGAATGCACAGGGGCGCGGTGGGTGTTGGTGGTACATTTCATTTCAATGCAGAACTTTTCTAACAATAGTTGTGAATTCTGTCTGGGTCCCAATGTCGAGTCAGACTTGACATTTTTTGTTAGAAAAGCTCTGCATTTAAATTACATTCTTGAGAATGCTATTTAAAACATGTTCTGGGATTAACAAACCAAAGAGCAGAAATCCATTCTAAAAGATTTAAATCTAGAATTGTTTAATGTATCACATCTGTGACACTGGACTCCTTTGGATATAAATTGTGACCATGATCTTATTCTCCATCACCACCTGAAGGAGGAGCTGAAAATGTGTTGCTGGAAAAGCGCAGCAGGTCAGACAGCATCCAAGGAACAGGAGATTCGACGTTTCGGGCATAAGCCCTTCTTCAGGAATGAGGAACGTGTGTCCAGCAGGCGAAGATAAAAGGTAGGGAGGAGGGACTTGGGGGAGGGGCGTTGGAGATGCGATAGGTGGAAGGAGGTCAAGGTGAGGGTGATAGGCCGGAGTGGGGTGGGGGCGGAGAGGTCAGGAAGGCGGTGCTGAGTTCGAGGGATTAGACTGAGACAAGGTGGGGGGAGGGGAAACGAGGAAACTGGAGAAATCTGAGTTCATCCCTTGTGGTTGGAGGGTTCCCAGGCGGATGATGAGGCGCTCTTCCTCCAACCGTCGTGTTGTTATGGTCTGACGATGGAGAAGTCCAAGGACCGGCATATCCTTGGTGGAGTGGGAGGGGGAGTTAAAGTGTTGAGCCACGGGGTGGTTGGGTTGGTTGGTCTGGGTGTCCCAGAGGTGTTCTCTGAAACTTGTGTGGCTGTGGTAGCGAGTCTGTTTGAGAACGTGGCTGAAGAGCTTCTGTGCAGAGATGACCTGGGGGTGCACCTGATCTCCAGCATCTGCAGACCTCACTTTCTCCACCTGATGAAGGAGCAGAGCTCCAAAAGCTCGTACTTTCAAATAAACCTGTTGGGACTATAACGTTGTATTGAATGATTTTTAATTTTACCCACCCGAGTCTAACACCGGCTCCTCCATATTATTTCTACTGAACACAGCACATAGCTCCCGTGCTGCCAGGAAACTTTACAATGCCAATGAAACGACAAACTCTGCACTCCTGAAAAATCTACATCTGATACACGACATTGGAAACTTAATGCAGGAGGCAGAACGAAATGAACAGCTTTAAAATAAATTGCTTTGTGGCTCACGGCTTTCAATGAGTCTGAGCCCGGCAGGAAGTACAGGGAACCTTTATTGCGACCGAACTTTATTACAGCTTCAGAGCCCCTCAGCAAGGCGGCATAGGAAATGTCGCTGCTTTTTAAATCCTCCTCCTCCCTCCTCCGTTGGAAGGATCGGCAGGGGTGATAAGCCAAAAGAACCACAATTCCCTCTGTTGCAGCCTGACTATTCCAGGGAATAAGACTAGAGGGGCTCTGGAACAGAATAAACTGGCATTATCAGATCTGCATTCTTACTCTATGCAGAATTGGTATGCCATAGACTATACACTCGCCTGGGAAGGTGAGGTCTGCACCATTGTCCAAGATAAATGCATTATGGGCATACCTGATCACACTGGCACTGGCACTATTATTAAGATACAAGACAAAATCCAGGTGTTCCTTGAAGGTACCAGTTGGGGAAAATGGGGATCGGGCTCTTGGTACAATTGGCTTATTTAGCTATGTATGTCAGAATAATTTTCTTCCGTTTGTCGGTATTGGTAGGTATTTAATTGCTAGGCTTGAGGTCCCTCAGTGATATAGATTTGCCCCAGAAGATGCTCCTTTTGTAATCCCATGGCTCACCCACATGTTGATGGCAATGATAACTATGACTAGATTAGCTGCGAAAATAGTGGTGCCACTCTACAGGATGTTGATGGCAGGACCACCTTGAAGGACATTGGTTTGGATTAGCCTTCCCTTTCAATGATCGTGGTGTGATCAAAGGGAAGAATGAGGGTGTGGGCATCTGGGAGGTAGGACAAAATGACTGAAGCAGCTGCACAAAATGGCTTCTGCCTGGCTAACTCGGTCAGAACTGAGTCAGGCAGATATTCGTGACTCAGAACAAACAAGAAATCACAGACTGACGTAAATCCAATGAAAAAAATTGCAAATGCAAAAGTAACAATGTGAACCTAACCATTAATTGCAGAAGTAACGGATTAGCCCTAACCACCAGACAGGGCAAAGATAATTCCAAGAACAGGTTGCTCACAAGAAATTATGATAGGCGACCTCAAAAGTGGACGAGGACTTTGTGGGATCTGATTGGTTGTTAATATGTGATCATGCTGCATGTTTGACTGTAGACAATGTACACAAGCTCTATGCAAACTCTGTAAAAGTCGGCGGATTCTTTTAACGGTCCGGGAGTATTCATCCTTCTGGGCTGATCAGAGTGGACCGACCTGGCCGTATCAAAGAATAAACGATTGCTTGTGTGACTGACAAAGTCATTTGCAGGTGTGCTTATTGACAGGACGTGGGGAGCAAAATGAGACATTAAGGCATTTACACCAACAGAGAGAAACTGAGCATACAGATGTGACAAACATTAGTAGCAAGCCAGAAGCACAGATGTACAGCACAAAAACAGTCCCTTCAGTCCAACTCGTTCATGCCGACCAGATATCCTAACCCAATCCCACTTGCCCACCCCGGCCCATATCCCTCCAAACTACTTCTTCATATTCATATACTCATCCAAATGCCTCTTAAATGTTGCAATTATGCCAGCCTCCGCCACTTCCTCTGGCAGCTCATTCCATACACTTACCAATATCTCCGTGAAAACGTTGCCCCTTAGGTCTCTTTTATATCTTCCCCCTCTCACCCTAAACCAATGCTCTCTAGTTCTGGACTCCCTCATCCCAGGGAAAAGACTTGGAATATTTTTGGAAGCAGTAACTTTTGGAGTGATTTGGGTCAATTCCCACTTCGGGCAACTGCCTGTGTGGCATTTGCACATTCTCCCAGTGTCTGAGCGGATTTCCTCCCACAGTCCAAAGATGTGCAGGTTAGGTGAATTTGCCATGCTTAATTGCCCCGTAGTGTTAGGTGCATTAGTCAGGGGTGAATGTAGGGGAATTGGTCTGGGTGGACTGCTCTTCGGAGCGTCACTGTGGACGTTTTGGACTGAAGGGCCCGTTTCCACACCGGAGGGAATAATTATTTATATAAAATGCCTCGAATCCATTGGAGTGCCCAACATTAGTTTTAATTGGGTAGTAGAAATCTGAAGTATAATTGCTCAGTTCAGGACATCCAGACTTGAATGAATTTGGCATACAAGACACATTGGGCGACCATTAAAGACTCCGCTGTATTTCACCGGGTTGTGGACTCATGCAGAGACACGAACAACTTACTTTGAAAACAGTGTTCGATTTGCAAATGGAACGACTAACAGATATTGAGAGTTTGCACAGTTGGTTAAGCAGCTGTGTGTCATAGCCAGGACTTAGGAGGCTCAACTCCCTAATTTGGACTGTTCTGGAAAGTGTGTGCTTCGTTAGTCTTGGAAGGAAGGAATAAACAAAAGCTGGCAAACTGAGATATGAGGAAAGTTGGAAAATGTTGCAGAGACACACACAGGTGGAAGTTTGCAGAAAAGTTAACACTTCATAATCTGGTTTCAATGCACATTAGCCTGAGTGTGGTACTGATACCCATAAAGGTATCAAAAAAAAAGGTACTCCCTCAACACTCAAACCAAAATGTGGGTGACCCCTGCTGGACTGGTTTGTGTTCATTCTTTGCTGCTGCCTATTTCAGTTGATTATGTACATTATTGTTAACACTCACAAACCTGGTGGCACCCAGATTTTCAGAAAGCAGTTAAGAAAAGATCTGAAGCATGTTTAATTTGGAAACAAACAAGATGCATACTCTAAGAAGGATGCCCTGGGTTTGTTAAGCACTTCCTTGCTTGGTCGGCCTTTTTTACTTGTTTACAACTTGCATATATAACATCACCTCACGTACATTGTCATGAATATTGTCTAATAAGAGTACATATATTTAGTAGGTGAATCAAAGCCATCTCAATGACTGAAACAGCTGACACTGTATTGTTGGACAAGTGGGAAATATTTGCATCAGTTAACCAAAGTACTTCAAAGTTTACAGTCACAGGTACGTCAAGCAGAAGAATTAGGTCCGGGGCATTTCGGAGCCTGCTTCCTTGGGCAGAGAATTCTGCAGATACTCTGCTCTCTGGGAAAACCAGCAGCCCTCACTTCCTCCTCCTCATCTGTCCTAAACCTACTCCCCCCAAAGCTCGAGGCCTAGTCTCAGTCACCAGTAGGAATGACTGGATAGGGTAGGGCTTCATCGTCCAAGTGCAACAAATTCCCACTTTCTCCCAAATTCCCGGATGTACTCACTTAGTTGCTTGCTGTCTCACAAATGAAAGATTTCATTGTAACTTCTTCTGGTCCCAGTAAGGGCAAAACATCTTTGAAAGCTGCTCCGAAAGTCCTGTCTTCACAACCACACTTCTGCTTTCACCGAAGACAGTTAGTCATACACCACAGAAACAGATCCTTCCGCCCAACTAGTCTATGCCAACCATATATCCAAAATCAATCTATTCCATTTGCCAGCATGTGGCCCATAGTCCTCAAAACTCTTCCTCTTCATGTACCCAGCCAGATGTTGTAATTGCACCAGCCTCCATCATTTCCTGTCAGCTCGTTCCATACATGCAGCACCCTCTGTGAGAAAAAGTGGCCCCTCAGGTCCCTTTTAAATCTTTGCCCTCTCAGCTCAAACCTCTGCCTTCTAATTTTGGACTCCCCTACCCGGAGGAAAATTCTTTGGCTATTCAACCTATCCATGCCCCGTATAAACTTCTATAATGTCACCCGTCAGCCTCCGACACGAAGGGAAAACAGCCCCAGCTTATTCAGCCTCTCCCTCTCGCTCAAACCCTCTAACTCTGACACCAGCCTCATATACCTTTTCCAAACCCTTTCAAGTTTCACAACATCTTTCCATAGCATGGAGACCAGAATTACACACACTATTCCAAAAGTGGCCGAACCACTGTCCAGTACAGCCACAACATGACCTCCCAACTCCTTCACTCAATGCTCTGACCAATAGAGAAAAGCATACCAAACATCATCTTCACTATTCTGTCTACCTGCAACTCCACTTACAAGGAACTATGAACATGCACTCCGAGGTCTCTTTCTTCTGCAACACTCCCCCTAAGTCCTGCCTGCATTGCTTGACCAAAATACAACACATCACATTTCTCCAAGTTCAACTCCATCTGCCCCTCCTTAGCTTATCAGCCCATCCGATCAATTCTAATTTAAAGTGAAATCTCTTTCCTCTCTTATTCCTTAGAAGCTGAAGATCTCCATCCCACACACTCTTCCTCCATTTTCAATTTGCTGAACCTAATCCCTGAAGGGTCTGGTTCATGCCCATTAACAGGGCCATACTCAGGGGAGATTTAATTGAAACATACAGAATACTGAACAGCCTGGACAGAGTGGATGTTGGGAAGATGTTTCCATTGAGAGGAGAAACTAAGACCCGAGGGCACAGCTTTAGAGCAATGGGAAGACTTTTTAGAATGGAGATAAGGAGAAACTTCTTCAGCCAGAGTGGTGAATCTATGGAATTCATTGGCATAGAAGTCTACAGAGGCCAGGTCACTGAGGATATTTAGATTGAGATCGCTAAGTTCTTGAGTATTGAGGGGATTGAGGGTGACAGGGAGAAAGCAGCAGAATGGCCCTCAGAAACTGATCAGCCACAATTGAATGGTATGAGTAGAACTGATGGGCTGAATAGCCGACTTTCTGCTCCTATGTCTTATAGTCTCTTGCTGTCCAGGACACAGAATTGGGAGGAGTCAGCCATTTGGTCTTTTAAGCCTGCACCAGCATTGAACAGATCACAAATGGATATGGATCTCCCTACATCAAGATGCAGAGGCTGGAACTTTTTTCACTGGAGCATCGGAGGTTAAGAGATGACCTTACAGAGGTTTAAAAAAGTCATGAGGGGTATAGGTGAGGTGAATGGCAGGTGTCATTTCAAGCTTAGGGAGCAAACTTTTAAAGTGAGAGTAGAACGAGTCTAAAGACATGAGCACTTTTTTTTAAAAAAGAAAGAGTGGTTGGTGTGTGGAATGAATGTCAAGAGGAAATATTGGATGCAGGTACCAGTTACAATGTTTAAAATACATTTTGATAAGTAAGTGAATAGGAAAGGTTTGGCGGGATATGGGCCAAACACAGGCAGGTGGGATTAGTTTAATTTGTGAATATAATCAGCATGGATCAGTTGACCTGAAGGGTGTTTCTATGCTGTATGACTGTCACTGTTCTGTACTAGCCTTAAAACTATTTTCTTGCCTTCCCCAATAACCATTTGTGGGCGGCACGGTGGCATAGTGGGCGGCACGGTGGCACAGTGGTTAGCACTGCTGCCTCACAGCGCCTGAAGACCCGGGTTCAATTCCCGACTCAGGCGACTGACTGTGTGGAGTTTGCACGTTCTCCCCGTGTCAGCGTGGGTTTCCTCCGGGTGCTCCGGTTTCCTCCCACAGTCCAAAGATGGTGCGGGTCAGGTGAATTGGCCATGCTAATTGCCCGTAGTGTTAGGTAAGGGGTAATGTAGGGGTATGGGTGGGTTTCGCTTCGCGGGTCGGTGTGGACTTGTTGGGCCGAAGGGCCTGTTTCCACACTGTAAGTCTAATCTAATCTAAAAAGTCTAATCTAATCTAATCTAAAACCATCCACTTTTCGTTGTTCAAAAATGATATGAACTCAGCCTTGAATATATTCAATGACCCCCTAACTGCATGAAGGCATCCCCACTTCTAAACTCAATCCCTCTTGCTAATATATCACTTGCCTTGCTGATTGCTTGCTGCACCTGTCTGACAACTGGCAGTGACTGGTGTAGGAGGACACTGAGGCCCCTTTGTCCATCCACACCATTCCTGATGAAATCTTATCCGAAACGTCAACTATCCTATTCCTTGGATACTGTCTGACCTGCTGTGCTTTTCCAGCACCACACTTTTTGACTCTGATCTCCAGCATTTGCAGTCCTCACTTTCCTCCACTTCCCATATATCACCATTTAAACAATACACCTCATTTCTGCTTTTTTCTCCCCACAGCAAAATTTTACAACCCAGGAACCCTGTGGTACTGCACTTGCCAGGTGTTTGAGGCACAG
>NW_026868235.1:0-63392 GCF_020745735.1 Hemiscyllium ocellatum
AACTGCTCCTCCACTATTAATTCAGTCACCTGTCCAGCCTATTTTAAGAAAAGTTCGAGTTTTACCCTTCCGAGTACGACACTCTGTATACTGCTTGAGGAAACTTTTCTGATGCATTTAACTGATTCTATGTCATCAAATCCCTTAATGCTCTGCCGTTCCAGTCTGTATTAGAAAAAATAAAATCCCCTAGTATGATAACCCTATTGATCCTGCAGGTCTCCCCTCTCTCCCTGCATATTTGTTACTCTTATTCCTGTTGATTCTTTGGGGGCCTATATTACCCCAACACCTCACCATTCCATTCCTATTTCTTAACTCCACCCACAAAGCCTCATTGGGTGATCCATCAGTTATTTTATATCTGATTACTGCTGTGGTACTCCCTTCATCAGAAATGCAACTCCCCCTTCCCTCCTTCCACCATCTCTGTCTCACCTAAAGCACCTGTTCCCTAGCACATTAAGCTGTCAGTCTTTCCATCACTTAGCCATATTTCTGTAATGGCTATAATTTCCCAGTCCCAACTACATATCCACACCTGAGTTCATCGGCCTTACCTGTCAGCCCTCGTGCATTGAAACAGATGCAATTTAATCCAAAAGGCACTACTTCCTCTCTGTCGTTTTCCAGCCTAACCTTACTATTTCTGATTATTGTATCTCTTCCACTTGCCTCTCTGCCCTTGAGGATATGACCACTTGCTAATCTAGTTTAAACCCTCCCTTGTAACCCGAGCAAAACTGGCCGCCAAGATATTGGAATCCCCTTCAGTGCAAGTCTCTGACGTTAATCTCCCTCTCGGAGATTATCACTGTCAAGGTATTTTTAAAGAATGATTCTCCTAGCTCTCTGTAATTACGCTGCAGGACCTCATCCCTATTTCTACGGATATCATTTGTGCCAACGTGCATAATGATTTCTTCTGCTCACCCTCCCTGTGAGAATGTTCTGCAGCCAATTGGAGACATCCTGGACCCTCGCACCTGGAGGCAAACGCACCATCCTGGATTCCCGTTTCCGATCACAGAATCTTGATCTGTCACATTAACAATCGACCCTCTTAACTTTCACGCCCTGTTTACCTTTACCCTTTCCCGCTGTGCCCAGAGCCAGTGGTCGTACACCAACTGGCAACTGTTGCTTTCCCCTGAACGGACATTGCGCCCAACAATCCAAAATGGTCTACATGTTTCGAGGGTAATAGCCACAGGGGATTCCTGCAATCCCTGCCTACTCCCTTTGTCATTCTGGTGGTCGCCCATCTACTCTCTGCCTAGAACATGACAGGAAGCAAGGAACGCCTGTTAGATTAAATTGTGTTCATTTAAATACAACAGGACTGACAGGTAAGGCTAATGAACTCAGGACGATGAATGTTGGACTGGAATATTACAGTCATTAAAGAAACATAACTAGGGGCGTGTCTATGAATTTGTCAGTATCTCAGATGATCCTCAGTGCATCCTAGATTAGATTACCTACAGTGTGTCAACAGGCCCTTCGGTCCAACAAGTTCACACCGACCCACCGAAGAGCAGTCCACCCAGACCACTCCCCTACACGCAACACTACGGGTATTTAAGCATGACCAATTCACCTAACCTGCACATCTTTGGACTGTGGGAGGAAACCGCAGCACCCAGAGGAAACCAATGCAGACAGGGGGAGAATGTGCAAACTCCACACAGACAGTTGCCCGAGGCAGGATTTGAACCCTGGTCACTGGTGCTCTGAGGTAGCTGTGCTAACCCATGATCCACCTTGCCGCCCAGCGTCGCTCCCTAACACGGTCTCCCAGGAGCTGAAGCTGGGTGCAGTGCCCACACGTGTAGCCATCAGGGACGGTTGAATTCTCCCCGAGCTACCACATCTCACAAGATGGAGCGTGCAACTGCCCTAAATGCCATCTCGACTGCTGTAACAATAAAGTTATAACGACTTTATTTGAGTTTCCCTGTACATTTTGCTGAGCGGAGCTGTCCGAAGCCTCTCAATTCAAAGCTTCCTGCTTACTCTGCTACAACGGCATGTCTCCTACCCCTTCACATTTAATCTTGGTCAGGAAGGAAGGAGACACGACAGTGATGTAGTGTTTAGACCTTCAGCACTCTTGACACCTGGCCCAGACTACCTGCTCCCCAGTGCAGGTCTGCTCTTGCCTTGGAGGGTGTCTTGCTGAGGTCTTTCTTCTGGTAGTGGTGATTGTGTCGATGCAAATCCTCACCCTAACAGGCAATCCGTGTTATCGCAGTCCTCTCGTACTTTCTGTCCATTTGTATTGCGTTTATGAATTCTTGAATCCTTCGATTGCATTCCAAACTCTGTCTCACTCTGTAGTGAGAGAGGTTGATGTTCTTGTGAATACAGGGTTATTGGAAAAGAACACCATTAGACGTAGGGGCAACAATATGTTTTTCCACTCACTGAGTCTGCTTTTCCTTCGATTGGTTATATTATTTTGTTAATCCCCCATTCCACTTTCCTGTTATTTCCCATAACGCTTGTATAAAAATCTGTCTGTCTCAGCCTTGAAGATATTTAATGATCCAGCCTCAACAGCCCTCCGAATTTTCTACAATTGTTTCCCTCTCACTGATGTGAGACTTGGTGGTCTTTAATCTGGTGATTTATCCACTCCATCGTGCATAAAATTCCAATTCTTCCTCAGCTCCGTTTGCTCAAGGGTCAAACGGTCACTCTCCCTGAATCCAGGAACTGCTTCTCCAAACTGAAGACCGATTCGGAGGGTGTGTTTAACATATTCTCTGGTTCTGTGAACAGGCTGTCCCCTTAGTCTCTAATAGTATTCTTTCCCGCGTTATCATCTTCCCTTAATAAACCAAAAAAAAATGACTGTGGATTCTTGTTAATCTTACCTGCTAAAGTTTTATCACCCTCCTTCTGCTCTTCCACTGATATTTTTAAGTTTAGCCCTCCACTTGCTATATTCTTTTGGACCTTCATTGACCTGCTCACTTGGTCCAGATTTAAGCTTCTCTTTCCCTTTTCATCATGTTCGGAATTTGTGTCTACATCTCATGTTCTCTGGGTTGTGTTTCTAAATTTTATCTTCGGTGTAACATGCTGGGCCGACACTGTCATCAATTCCATTATAGTCAAATGACCCCCCCCCCCCCCCACACGCCCCACCTTGTTCTGCTACAGTTTCACCAGAAACAACTGCACTTTGGCCAGATCCTGTCATTTGTTTCCATAAAATCTGTCTCCCCATGCAAAAAGCACTTATGTTTCTAACATTTTTGGGGTCTTTCCCGCAAAGTCAAAATGTGTGATATCACGGTCACTGGTCCTATAATGCTCTCCACTTCTGCCTGGAACAGCTGACTGGCTTTGTTCCACAGTGAGGCCCAGCACTGCACTGCCCATTGTTAATCTGCTCTGTGTTGATAAAGAAGCTCTCGGGAATAAATTTCAAAACACCTGCCCCTCTTTAAAATTTATCACTGACCGAATGAATGTTTGGAATTGAAATGCCTGAATATAACTATCCTTGTACACACCATCAATAACTTGGTTATATAGCTGCTCCGTACTTTCCTTTATCTGGAGGTCTGGTGATCAGAGTCGAAAATTGTGGCGCTGGAAAAGCACAGCAGTCAGGCTGCATCTGAGGAGCAGCAGAGTCAAAGCTTCCCATGTTTTCCATTCCATAATACACAGGATATAGGGGAACCATACTTGCTCAGGAAGGCAGCACTGTACAGAGCCCTGAAATGAAAGCAGACAATCATTTGTTTGGACAGGGAGTAAAAAGTTGAGGTGAAATACAGACTGTTTGAAATTACAAACATAAGGATAGATAAATCCCTCGGCCAGACAGGAAACACTCTAGGTTACTACAGGAAGAGAGGGAAGAGATTTCTGTGCCTTTGTCGATGGTCTTTGCACCTTCACTCTTCATTGGAGTAGCGTCGGTTGATTGGAGGGTGGTAAATGTAATCCCTTGTTCAGGCAAAGAAACAGGGATTTTCCTGAGAATGACAGACCAGTCAGTCTTACATCAGTATTGGGCAAACTATTGGAGAGGATTCTGGAAAAAACATTTTTGATTAGAAATAGTCAGCATGGATTTATGAGGGGCAGGTCATACCTCACAACTCTTATTGGATTATTTGAGGATGGGATTAAACACACTGAAGAAGGTAGAGCAGTGAATGCGGAGTGCATGGATTTTAACAAGGTGTTTGATAAACTTTCCCGTGGTAGTTTCATTCAGAATGTAAGGAGGCATGGTATACAGGAGACCTGTCTGCCTGGATACAGAATTGGCTAACCCATAGAATACAGAGGGTCGTGGTAAATGGGAAGTATTCAGTGTGGAACTAGGTGAGCAGTGGTGTTCGGTAAGGATCGGTTCTGGGACCTCTGCTGTTTGTGATTTTCATAAATGACGAGGATGACGAAGTTGGAAGGGTAGGTTAGTAAGTTTGATAATGTAACACAGGTTAGTGGAACTGTGGATAGAGTGGAGGGCTGTTGTAGTTTGCAACAGGAACATTGACAGGATGCAGTACCCAGCTGCGAAGTGGCAGATGGTGTTCAATATGGAAAGTGGGATACGATTCATTATGGAAAATCGAATTTGAATGTAGAATACAGGGTTAAATGCAGGATTCTTAATTGTGGAGGAACAGGGGGATCATGTGGTTCCAGCAACCCAGGTTAATAAGGTTGTTCAGGATGTGTTTGATGTGTTCATTAGCCGGGGGATTGAGTTTAACAGCTGCGAGGTTATGCTGCTACTCTATGAAGCCCTGGTGAGACCACACTTAGAATATTGTGATCAGCTCTGGTTGCCTCGTTATAGGAAAGACGTGGAAGCTTTGGTGAGGGTGCTGAGGAGATTTATCAAGATGCTGCCTGGACTGGAGGGCATGTCATACAAAGAAAATTTGAGGGAGCTAGGGTGTTTTTCTCATTGGAACGAAGAAGAATGGAACGTGACTTGACAGTGGTGTTCAAGATGATGAGAGACATCGATAGAGTGGATAGCCATTTACTTTCTGCCAGGGTGGAAATGACTCTCGACGGGTATGATTTTAAGGTAATTGAAGGAAGGTTTAGGGGTGATGTCAGAGATAGGTTCTTTCACAGAGGGGTTGGTGTGTACAATGAACAGCCAGCAGTTGTAGTAAAGTTAACTATATTAGGGATATATAATTGGATAGGCACATGAATGATAGGATAATGAAAGATATGTAGGTTAGTTTGATCTTAGAGTAGATCAAAGGTCGACAGAATGTCAAAGACTGAAGTGCCTGTACAGTGCTGCATTGTTCTGTGTTTCCAGTTTCACCCAGCTTGTGGGTTGTCATCAATTGTTGAATGTGTGAGGGAGTGATTTGTGTGAGATCAGGAAGCTTGGAGTGGTGTAAGGCCAAAGCTTCCAGTTTGGTCTGCATTGTTACAGTCACCTGAAAGCCAGTATAATATATGTGGTTATTTAAACCAGACAGAATCTGTCAAGTTCAGTTATTAATGTGATTTTTGGATTGCCGTTTGCTGCTGGTTACTTCACATACATTCTACTGTCTGATCCGTGTAGTAATCTCTGACCATTCACAGAGATGTACAATTTTATTTTGATACTGGAAAATGTGAAGGTGACATTTATTAGATATGGATTTAGAGGGTTTTTTGTGAGCACAAGGCACTGCAATAGATTGCCAACTTGTTTACGTCTTCACTCGGGGTGCAGGTGTATGGAATCTTGAAGGCAGGTCAGATTTCATCACCATGGTAACTTGTATGGTGTGATTCTGGCTCTCCATGTCAACACATCTGCTCTCTGGGCCAGGCTCTGGCTGAAGATGAATTTTAAAACTTGATTGCTGGTCAGCCATTAGTATTTAACCTGGACAACATTTGTACCTACACTGAGACCAATGACAGTCTGTTGATGGGTTCTCCCTCTGCCCAAGGTGGATTCCAAATTATTTGATTGACTGCCGCGAACCAGGTTAGAAACTCAATGTACAGATTTTGGGAAAGGCAACTGAGTCTCTGTGTATCTCAGGCAGCTGTGAGGTCCAATAACACTGTAAATGATTTCAGATCTATTGGAAGCAATTTTCAGCGTAGCTCATTGCAAGGTGGTGAGTTTACTGAGCCAAACAAGAGTCGGATGTTTGCTATATTCCAAGAATTGTGCAAAAATAAGATGTGTACGATAATCATTCGACTGAACTAGAATCACTTCTATCAATTCTATTGATTCTATATTTATGGAACTAAAATATAAACTCCTGTCAAGGTTTTCTAACACAGAAATAAAGTTGTATTTTATTTTATCGAAGAAAGAACATAACTCTTGTGGTAATCAGAATTAGATATTCAATGTCAGTATTCAAAGCAATGTTTTGCCACTCCAATATTTTTAAAGTGGTTGGCTTCTGAATGATTACATGTTCAGAGTGAGAAAACGACTAAACATACAAATAGAATTAGCGTTCTTATACATTTATATGTAAACAATCAGTTTAATTTCTCACTGACATGTACGATCGTCAGCTATTTGCCAGCAATTTAAAAATTGCAATGATTCACCATGGACTGTGAACATTAAACTAAATAAATTATTTGCGTTATCAAATTTTAGTGAGTAATAATTTGAAAACTTCCAATTTTTAGAATGAATGATGTTTAATATGAAACGTGGAGAGTGAAAAAAGCGCAACGAACATAATATTGTATCAGTGAAAAGTCGAAGCTTTCCAAAGAGTTTTTGTGACAAAGCAATGATATATTTGTTTTAGTAATGGGAATACAACATGTAAAATATTCATGTTCTGAGTAATAATTAGACTTCATAATGAAGCTGAACTTGCAGTACTTGCATTTTAAATGCTTATGCTGCACCAAGTGATCAGATATTTGCGAGCATTTACACAGTGACATAATTGGATACTGACTTTTATTCACAGCTGACACATGATAGAGTACAAAACTTTAAAGTACAGGAGGAAGCCATTGGCTATTATGTACATCAGTTGCAAAAATATCTCCCAAGCAACTCCCATTTGCCAGCCCTCTCTCTGTTGCCCGTTAAATTTATAATTTCCAAATATATATCCAGTTCTCTTTTGAATCTTCATCCACAACTTTCCAGCCGGTCAATTCCAATTTGTAACAACTCTCTAAATAAAGACTTTTTCTCCTTATTTCACTTCTAGCTCTTTTACTGACAACTTTGAAATTAGAATTCCTTGATGCTATAATGCCTACTAAAAGAGTATTCTTTTTTACTCTGCAACGTTTTTCATACTTTTGAGAACCACAATAAATTCACATCTTTGTCTGTTCTGCTCCAGGAAAAATAAGCCTTGCAAGAACTTTAACAAACACTACAACGGAAAAAACAAGCAGAAACTAGTCTCCAGGATATATAAACATCAACTAGCTACAAAAGACATGATCCCAATACGAATGTCTTATGTACTGATGAAGAAGTACGCCACTTTGACTGGGTCTGCATTTCTATCCTAGGACAGGCCAAACAGAGACAAGCACAAAAATTCCTGGAAACATGCATTCCAACAGGAACTCCATCAACAAACACATCAATTTTGACTCCATCTACCATCCTCTGAGAAAAAGGGCAGGAAATGACATCATGGACACCGGTAATTACATTACCAACTCAAGGAAACCGAAACATTTAAATAGAAGGGAGAGATAAACCAGCACTTCACTGGAGGCTCACTTACTGAGTACAGTCAATGGAACAAACTAGGAACTGCCATTAGTCATTGCTTCAGAACATATCTGAGTGTTCGTGGCTGCCACCACATAGAATCATTGAATGAAAATGCGAGCCTGCATCGTCAAGTGCATATCCAAAAGTTTTTTTTAAAGTTTGTGAGATTACCTGATCAATCACCCGCCAAGAAATGCATTCCAGACACATGTTATTAGGGGCAGAAATGCGGCTCAGTGGTTAGCACGCCTGCCTTAGAGCGCTGGGGACCCAGGTTTGATTCCAGCTTTGGGTGACTGCCTGTATGGATTTTGCACATTCCCCCATATCCGAGTGGGTTTCCTATAGGTACTCCGATTTCCTCCCACAATCCAAAGATGTGCAGGATAAGTGAATTGGCCATGCTAAATTGCCGAAAGTGTTCTGAGACATGTAGGTTAGGTACATTAGTCAGGGGTAAATATAGGAGGAATGTGTTTGGGTGGTTACTCTTTGGAGGGTCAGTGTGGATTTGTATGACCGAAGGGCCTGTTTCCACACATAGGAACTTTATGATCTATATCTGTGTCACCCTCTAAGTTCAATGCAGACTCCATAAATCCTCTCTCAATCCCCTGCCTTTCACTTTAAGTATGTGTCCCTTTGTTTTTGACCCTTTGAGAAAAGGAAACAGCTGCTCTCTGTTCATCCTCTTCATACCGCTGATGCTCTTGCATACCTGTACTATGTTCCATCCTCAACCTCACTGCTACAAAGAAAAAAAGAGCAAGTTTAGCCCTCGCCCTTCAAAATTTGAGTACTCACTTGTCTTGTTAATTCAGATGTACATCATCTCACATTTATCAGTGTTAAACTTCATTGGCCATTAATCTGGAGATGGAAATCATCTGTTTATATCGTCCTGTAGCCTAACCCTTCCTCCTCACTGTGAAGCACCCAGCTAATCTTTGTGTCATCCCCTCAGTTTCATTCCACTGCCATCCATCTTCCACATTCTCATCTCAACATTTATGAATATCACAACAAACCTTGATTTCTTCTGTTCTCCAATGTTATTTACAAGGAATAAGTAAGAATTCCAGTCTTTGTTGTAAATTTTGGGGAATTTACAGAGTGATGTGGTTACCTATTATGAGGGATGCTGCAAATGTGTTGCTGGTCAAAGCACAGCAGCCAGGCAGCATCTCAGGAATAGAGAATTCGACGTTTCGAGCATAGGCCCTTCATCAGGAATAAGAGAGAGAGAGCCAAGCAGGCTAAGATAAAAGGTAGGGAGGAGGGCTGGGGGGAGGGCGATGGAGGTGGGATAGGTGGAAGGAGGTCAAGGTGAGGGTGATAGGCCGGAGTGGGGTGGGGCCGGAGAGGTCAGGAAGAGGATTGCATGTGGCGGTGCTGAGTTGAGGGACCGACTGAGACAAGGTGGGGGGAGGGGAAATGAGGAAACTGGAGCCAAATTTTGTTGCTTGGAATGTAGTTCGGAGTCCGTGTGGGATCAGTCGGTTCCTTAGGCAGGTGCTGAGGAAGGAGATGTGGCTGTGGTAACGGTCTGTTTGAGAATGTGGCTTATTCTGTACAGAGGAGATGACCTGGGGGTGCAGTGAGAGAGGGACTCACTGAAATCCTGTAGAGGAGGAGAGAGCTTCTTCAAGAAGGCATCCTTGTAAGAGGATTCGCAGTAGGTTAAAATCTTCGAGTAAAAGATGAGGTTGCAGATGCTGGAGATCACAGCTGCAAATGTGTTGCTGGTCAAAGCACAGCAGGCCAGGCAGCATCTCAGGAATAGAGAATCGACGTTTCGAGCATAAGCCCTTCATCAGAAATAGAGAGAGAGGAGCCAAGCAGGCTAAGATAAAAGGTAGGGAGGAGGGACTATGGGGAGGGGCGATGGAGGTGGGATAGGTGGAAGGAGGTCAAGGTGAGGGTGATAGGCCAGAGTGGGGTCGGGGCGGAGAGGTCAGGAAGAGGATTGGAGGTTAGGAGGCGGTGCTGAGTTGAGGGAATCGACTGAGACAAGGTGGGGGAGGGGAAATGAGGAAATGGAGCCAATTTTGTTGCTTGGAATGTAGTTCGGAGTCCGTGTGGGATCAGTCGGTTCCTTAAGCAGGTGCTGAGGAAGGAGATGTGGCTGTGGTAACGAGTCTGTTTGAGATGTGGCTGAAGAGTTTCTGTGCAGAGGAGATGACCTGGGGGTTGCAGTGAGAGAGGGACTCACTGAAACTTGTAGAGGGAGGAAGAGAGCTTCTTCAGGAGGCATCCTTGTAAGAGGATTCGCAGTAGTTAAAATTTCGAGTAAAAAATGATGTCTGCAGATGCTGGAGATCACAGCTGCAAATGTGTGCTGGTCAAAGCACAGCAGGCCAGGCAGCATCTCAGGAATAGAGAATTCGACGTTTCGAGCATAAGCCCTTCATCAGGAATAAGAAGAGAGAGCCAAGCAGGCTAAGATAAAAGGTAGGGAGGAGGATAGGGGGAGGGGCGATGAGGTGGGATAGGTGGAAGGAGGTATTATGAGGGAGCTGCAAATACCATTTGCGACACAAAGTTAATTTCACCTTTCACACTCTGTCCCTCAGCATGTCTTATTCATAAAACTTGCAACTAATTTAGGGAGAACTTCGGTTTGGCAACTTGCACTGGAACATTAGCCTGTTGTGTGGCACTGTCCTTTGTAACAATAGTCAGAACTGAAGAATTTTTTCATCTGCAGGATGTACACAGACTCATTGCTTGAATCGGCTAATGTGATGCGGATAGATATTCAATTAAATTCCAGGTTATGGACAAACTGCAGGAGATCAAATCATATTCTCATGTCTACCTAGAATTGGAAGCAAATGCATACTGTTAAAAATATTCAAAAATGTTGAGACACAACAGCAGGAGAGAAAAAAAAACACATCACCTGCATTTGATGGAGATACAAAACTACAGCGTGAATGTGCAATCTGTTGAAGAATCAAGTGATAGAAAAAGAAGCACTTCAAATCTTAATTTTCAATGGAATCAGATCCCAATTTTCCTGAACATTGGTGGTTTTCACCCAACCTCACTTTTCCAAAAACAAACTTTTCCCAGTCACTCAAACTTCATTAGCCATTCTTCCTCCCCTTCCGAATCTTACTTTACACTCCTACTTCCCTTGCACTACCCCTTCTGTTGCCACATACTCTTCCACAGATAATATCTCTTCACATCTTTCTTCTGCCATTCCCACTGTAAGTTACACCAGTTCCCTAGTTACTCCCACTTCCACTGGCCATCTCTTACCCATTTTTGCTTTCCAACTGGGGTGATGGGAGCTCCTGGCTTCTGTGCTGCTATTGGTCATCAGTGAATGATGAGATTGAGATGATCAATGCCCAATGTCTGATAGTGTATGTCTGTCATTGTCCAATGCACTATGAATTGGGTAGGTTTTTCCCCCATATAGATTGGAACGTATTTTTTCTGTCTCTGTGTCACAGCGCTCAACCAAGCAGCCTCATCCCAAATAGGAAACACCTCTCCTCAGAATCAGAAGTCCATGCATCTGTTTGTCCTTAAACGTTGCGAGGACAGTGACCACATTATTCAATAAGCCGTGTTCTATCCTTTTTTCTCTTTAGTATTTTAACTTATTTTCCAATATCAGTTGAGATGAGATCAGACTAACTTCCCTTGCCATCAAAGTAGCATTTGATTCATGTAGCATCATTCACCCGCAGCAAATGTGGTTAATGGAAATCAGAGAAAATTCTGTGCTCGTAAATTCCTCAATGAACAATGACACCTTACCCAGAGCTATTGGGAATGACAAATAAACTCTGCCCTTGCTAGTGCCTTCCAAAACCATGGATGGATTTGTTTTATTAATAACATCAAGATACATCAGTTTTCACAGTTTGGTCTAAAGTCTCAGAAAAGTAAGACCTTGCTGGTTGAGTGTCACCCCAATGAAATCAGAGCATTACAATAAGGTAACGATTCAGATTATCTTCAATCATTTACTTTCTGAGGACTGGTCGTGCGGTGTCGTTGCCACTGAGATCAACATTTTCTCTGTTCAACAGCATCACATCACATTGGCTCAAGGCTGCACCATTCCCCAATTCTACTTCATTCTCCAGCTCATTCACCATGCTTGCCAGATATACGAGGCCGACAAGATAGAATAACTTAGAGATGCCTATGAGCCTCTGAACCTGCCACCCCACCCATGCCCTGTGCTCTGAGTCCATCTCCTCCCCCAAGCCCACCTCCTGTCGTGTATTCACCTTCCCTCCTAACCTTCCACGCTCTAATGCTGAATGTTCTGTACTCAGCAAAGGTCTCAGCTTTATCCCTCTGTGCCCCCCACTTTAATGAATTTCAGGCACGACATAATGTTGAACTCCTCTTCAACCATCTTCTCCTCGGTGTCCATTTCTTTGGACAAGAGTCCACTCCCCATCCCATAGACCCTTCGCCCAGCTCCAACACTCTCCCTCCACCTGGATCCATTCCTCTGGCGTTTACTTGAAATCAATATGTTCATTGAGAACTTTCCATGTGAGTTTAATTGTCTTAAATTCGATGTATTCCCCCTCTCCCTATCCAACCTATCACCCTCTGAACAGACTGTACGCTGTATGCTTCAATCAATCCTGACTATGTTATTCAGCCTGTGCCGATAAGGGAGGTGCTGCTGCAGTCTGGTGGACTCACCTCTACATTTCAGAGGCTGAGTGCCAGCTCTCAGATACCTCCACATGTCACCTGCTGGTCCATAAATCTACCATGGCACATCAGGCTATTTTATTTACTAAATCTTACCACATTTCATTTGGAGATTCCCACTCACTGGCCCACACCTCCACCCCCCCCCCCCGCACTCACCCCCACCTAACAGTCCCGAAGCTGATGGTCCTCTGATAGCAGAGTTCGCTTTTATCTCCTCCTGCAAATCCACAAACAGAACTGTCCATGCAGAGCCATTGCTTCAGCCTGCTCCTCCCATACAGAGGGGTTGCATGGATACATACGTGGGCCCAAGTTATACCTGTTTCTTCATGGGGTACGTAGGTCATTCCATTTCCAGTTCTATTCCAGCCCCCATCCATAACTCTTTCTCCAATATGTAGATATTATCATCGCTGCTGCTCCTCTTTCTTGTCCAGAATTGGAAAAGTTCGTTGTTTCCAATTTGCACCTCTCCCTCACATTCACCTGTCTACCTCTGACTCCTCCCTTCCTTTACTCGATATCTCTGCTTCTATTTCTGAGGATAGACCGGTCACTGATATCCAGTAATAACCGGCCAACTCCCACAGCTACCTGGAGTATGCATCCTCACACCCTGTTTCCTGCACAGGCTCCATTCCATTCTCTCAGTTCCTCCGTCTCCGCCACATTGCTTCTGATGATGTCAACTTCAAAAATGTGGCCTCTGATATGTCCACCTTCTTCCTCAACCGAGAACTCCCCAGCACTGTTATTGACAGGGACCTCAACCAGTTCCGACCCACCTCCTGCACTTCTACCCTCAGATTCTTTCTTCCCTGCTGCAACAGCGTTAGAGTTTCCCTGATCCTTACCTACCATCACACCAGCATTCACATGCAGAAGATCATCAGTCTGCATTCCCCCACCTCCAGCGAGATGCCACCACCAGACACATATTTGCCTCCTCTCCCCTTTCCGCCTTCTGAAGTGACCATTTCCTCCAGGACACCCTGGTCCACTCGTTATTCACTGCCCACACTCCCCCCACCCCACGCACACACAACCTCTCCCAGCCCCCACCACAGATGCACTTCACTTTCCCCTGCCGAATCTGTTACACTTTCCCATTTACCTCCTCCCTCGTCATTATCTAAGGTCCAAACATACCTTCCAGGTGAAGCAGCATCCTACCAACATTTCCCACAATCCGGTCTACTACATTCGCTGCTCACATTGTGATCTGCTCTACATTGGGGAAACTAAAGGTAGACTGAGTGACCACTTCACTGAATATCCAAGCTGTACCTCTGCAAAAGACCCTGAGTTTCCAGTTGCCTGCCAGTTTAATACCCCATCCTGTTCCCTGGCCAGTATCTCTGCGTCAGGCTTGCTGCAGTGTTCCAGGACATTTCAACGCAAGCTGGAAGAACAACACCTCATTTTCCGCGGGTGGACCCTGCAGCCATTCAGACTCAAAATAATGGTCAATAATTTTAGGGACTGAACTCCTCTATGCCCCCGACCCAGACACCAGGCCTAGCTCTCACGTGGCCTTCCATTACTCACCCCCTATTGTTAGCTACTAACAGTTTTCATGAACAGTTATTCAGCTTCTGCTGTATATTAATCAACATTTTCAGGTCTACCACCCGTTCTGAGGAAGGGCCACTGAATTAGAAACATTAATTCTGATTTCTCTGCACAGATTTTGCAGGAACTTCGGTTTTTGTTTCAACAATGTCTCACAATGTTTTTGTATCACAATGCAATACGTCATGGATATTTGGAGCTCTGTCAAACATAGGAACTTTTTAATTTCTCATTTAATGTCCATAAACTAATATTCGAGATTCAACTGAGATAGCAACTTTACTTATATCGTTCAGATCAGTCAATTTGTCACAGTTCAGAAAGAAAAAGAAATCGATAGAGGGAAACTCAGCAGGTCTGGCACCCTCTGAGAAGGGATACACAGAATTAACATTTGATTTCAATATGACTTTTTCAGAACAGTATCACATCATATTCGATATGTTAACTCTGTTTCTCTCTGCAGATACTTCCTCATCTGTTGCGCTTCTACCATCATTTTCTGTTTGTATTTCATGTTTCCGTATTACTCTATTTCATGTTTCTTGACAGGGCTACATGCTGAATTTGGTTACATATGGACAATGTAGTCCTTTCCTGTTCCTATAATAGTTGGTGTGTCTGGGACACCTGTGTTACGGCCGAAATCTGTTTCTTCTTTAAGATTCAAAGGAAAAAAGATTTTTTTTCTGATGATCCTGTAAATCTCAGGAACTCCACTTTGTTTAAAAAGACATTTTAGAGACAGGTGAAATTTCATGAGATAATAGGAATAGATTATTTATGGTGGAACACTCTGTGACCATGTTGAACAAACTTGTCTACCCTGTCTCCAAAGGTTTTGATGTCATAACACAGAATTATTTACAGCAAAAGTGGGGGAACTCAACACATTGTCTCTTCCAGCTTGGAATGACTATCTCTACTGTTAGTCTCCTGTATTGTCCCCATTGCCCTTCACATTTTGTTACGAGTGTCTGCTTTTTATTTTAAGTATCCTGCCAGATATGAACAATATGATAAATCTCAAACAAAAACAAAATCAGAACTTAGAGGGCAAGCTCAGCAGGTCTGGCAGTATCTGTGAAGAGAAATCAAAGTGAATGTTTCAGGCCCGGTGACCCTACTCGATCTGTATTCCCAATGATTAAATGGTGTGTATATACAATATAGTTCACTTTATCACTTTAATATTATCCTTTTAGTTCACATTGTCATTCAGCATTGCATCACCCAAATGTTGGCTGTTTCCTTGTTGTGCATTAGACTTAATTCTGTCTGTCAGAAAGAGGGATGATGACTGGGGAATATCATTGTACTGCCCATGCTGTCTCCACAGGCACTGCTCCCATTCCACCCTATCATCCAGCCAATATCATGTTCATGCGAACCTGACTCATTAATTCATTTTTGGAGCGATAGTTGCAGCATAGTAAACGGACTACAGAGCAGAATCATGTAGCCTACAAAAAGAAAATATTTTTATTCTCTCACACAACTGACTTCACCCAGCGATTGTGATTGGAGATGGGACCAATGTCAACATGTAGTCCAGTCCAGTTATATTGTGAACTGAATGTGCTGTATTGAAAGCAGGGACTGTTTGCTCTGACTGATTGATGTCAATCTCCATGCAATGCAACTGTGTCACTGGAGGGTTTCCCTCTCCTATTACTAAGAGGCTTCATTCAGTGTTCTACCACTGTAGTAACAGATGCATCAGCTCCAACAGTAACAGAGATCATCAGCTGCATAGATCTGAATGTGAGAATAGCGGACTGGAACATTGCAACAATGGAGAGGAGGTTTTCCAAGAGTCTTTTCAAGATTTCCCCCTCTTGGGGATTTCTACCATATCGGATATCAGCAGTGCTGATAATTATTCTGGATGGGATGGAGGGTGTGCTACTGACCTATTCTCGCTATTGTTGGTGTTCTCTACCTCTGTCTATTCATTAATCCCAGAAACAAGTTTGAACTTCATTGCAATTTCTGTTATCTATATTTGTCAGAGAAAGTAACTATTGCCTTCAGTTTCAATTGCAGTCTCCATTCATTACCCATGAATGGCAAACCACTCCCTCACAAACATCTGCGAACAAAACTGTGCACAACCTCGAGATCCCTCTTTGCCCTGAACTGATTTATGTCTCCTGTTCTCTCTGTCACCAACCCTGTCCATTACCAGCTCCTAATATCCCCAATCTCCATCTCTGTGTCAGTGCTGTTGCTGAACAATCCATTGCCTACACGTTGGTAAAATTCAGACTGAATGTTTCAAGCTCTCTTCTGACCACTTTTCCGATTACAAATATTTCAATCACAAAATTGCACTTGTCTCGAAAATTACTTCATGATTAGGACAATGTATGAATGTAGGAATGTCGCTGGATATAATTCAGAAGCGAATCTTATTAAACGAAAGATATTGTTTCAAGTTATTTGTTTCAAGTCTGCAACAGCTGATGACAGAACTTAAATAAAAATGATAAGAATTGGAATAAAAGTGAATTTCACGAAAAACAAACAAAAGCAACATTTTGTCTGAAAACCTTCTTCTTTCACTGATCACCTTCGGTAAAGAAATTTAATGTTATTACACAGTCATATTTAATTGTGACTTGAGACCCATGACAATCTGCTTAACTTTATATTTGCTTGTGGAATGGCCTCATAATCAGGGCAATTAGTGATGGTCACCAAATGCTGCCCTTGGCAGAGATGATAACATCTCACGGAATAACAAAATTGAAGGTGAGATCAAATAAAGGAAGTAGCTGAAAATCTGAAATTATAGAAAGAAATGCAAAGAAACGAACAGAAAGTGCTGGGAAACTTTCCTGAACTGAAAGCAGATGCAAAGGAGTATGATTAATACCATTGACAGGGAAGTCTGCTTTGAAGGGGAGGAGGAATCAATACAGAAAGAGAGATACAGAAGAAAAAGAGCAAACAAAGAGAATGATGATCAGCTGGGCTGGAAATAAAATGTGAGATTCACCTCATTTATTTTTCGCCTTTCCCATCTTCCTGAATATCATGCCCTTGTAAATACAGGCATGCCCCGCTTTTCAAAGTTCGCTTTTCGCCACTTCCCTTTCTAAATGACTTACATTAGGACATTGTTTCGCTAACCAAAATGTATCCGAACAGGATTTTCACTTTTATGAAGCAAGCCGAATTTTTTCCCATACAAATTAGTGCTACTGCACTTTACACCATATCAGCTTACCAACGGTTTCGAAGGAACACACTGCTTACAAATAGTGAAGGAAGCTGAAAATGTGTTGCTGGTTAAAGCACAGCAGGTTAGGCAGCATCCAAGGAACAGGAAATTCGACGAGCCCTTCATCAGGCTCTGGCCTGAAACGTGGAATTTCCTGTTCCTTGGATGCTGCCTAACCTGCTGTGCTTTAACCAGCAACACATTTTCAGCTGTGATCTCCAGCATCTGCAGACCTCACTTTTTACTCGAAAATAGTGAAGGAACCCTGTATATATCTAAGATCATATTTAAAGCGATTTGATTCCCTCTGTCTGTCCTCCCTAAGTGTGGTCTTCTTCTTATATTCATTAATTAGATATGGGTATCTCTGACTGGGGCAGCATTTTTCCAGTTGCCCTTGAGAAGATCTTGAGCTACTGCAGTCCACGTGTTTGATCTGATTTGGTTTCATTTATTTTATTCAAATGCACAATGCAAAAGTTTGTTTTTATTGAAGTGCAGGCACATGATAGTAAACAAGAAAACAGAGATCACAGGGTCCTTGGACAGAGTGATGCATACAAGGTTACGGCTTCACAGGAGGTGTGCAAAGTAAGATCGACATTAGAAAGATTAACATTATTTGAATAGTGAGAGATGTCAATTTGTCAGTCTAATAATGGTAGGGAAGGAAGTGTTCCTGAGCATGCTGGTCCATGTTTTCAAGCCTCTGCCTCTCCTCCCTGTTGGAAGCGGTTGTAGGAGATCATTACCAGTTTGGGAGAGAGATCTTTGATGTTGCCAGCCTTTCTGCGACAATGACAAGTATAAATGTACGGAAGGTTGTCTTCCGTGATGGTCTGGACTGTGCACAATACCGTCTGTAGTATCTTTTGGTCCTAGGCAGAGCAGTTACCATGTCAGGTCGTTATGCATCCGAATAGAATGCTTTGAGTTGCCAGTATGCAGAGCACTGGGAGACGGGCGGTTTCAAAATAGTTAGATGTAACAATTGGCTGTTAACTGGATACCCACGTTCTGGTTGCTGTTTTGACAACAATTGAAATTTAACTGGTAATTTTAAATTATGTCTTCTATACCAAAACCATGTTGAGTGTATTGTATTGCCAACATCGAACCAATGAGCCATCACCTGCTTCATACGAATAGAGAAGCCAACGAAGGAGAAAGAGACAGAAACAAAGGGAAGGAGAGAGAGAACACGGCGAGGGAAACTGATGGACAGTCAGTCAAAGAGAAAAAGGAAACAAAACAAGGAAACAAACAGTCACATGTGCAGGGAGAAGGGAAGATAATAGGTTCAGGGAAAGGAACAGAAGACAGGGAAAAGGAAAACACAGGGAAATAGGCAGAGTGAGGGAAACAGTGAGAGACAAAGGTCACAGGGAGCTGGGGATAGGGTCAAGGGGAGCTGGGGGAAATGGAAGGAGCTGGGGGTGAGGACCAGAGAAACCTGGGCGTGAGCACTGGAGGGAGTTTGGGGTAGGGAGGTGAGGATTTATTTTGTCCTGCGCCAAGATATCCAGGCATATCATGGATCAAGGTAAGCATGGATGTACTGAACGATGGCTGTAAAATATGTTTGAGAGGCATATAGGTTACCCTGCACAGGGTGTGCGCTAGGCGAGGTCAATATGAACAAAGTCAGCATTATCTGAGGTTAGAGAGTCCATTCATCGGTCTAATAAGAGCTAGGAAGAAGCTGTTCCTGAACTTGCTGCTCTGTGTGTTCAAGCGTCTGTATCTTTTATCCTGATGGAAGAGGTTGTGGGAAATATTTACAGACATATGATGGGTCTTTGGTAATGTTAGAACAAAGAACATTCCAGTACAGGAACAGGCCATTCAGCGGTCCAAGCCTGAGCCGTTCCAAATCCTCTATCTCAACCTGTCTTCTATTTTCTGAAGGCCTGTATCCCTATGCTCCCGGCCCATTCATGTATATTTCCCAAAACATCTTAAATGGAGCAACACTGGTCACAGTTACAAAGATATCTGTTAAGGCCCAAGTTATTTCCTCTCTCCCTTCCCTCAGTAATCTTGGATAGATGTTGGCAGCCTTTCTGCAGCAACGAGCCGTGTAAATAGAGTCAATGATTGGGAGATTGGAGTCCGTCATAGTCTGGGCTGTGATCACAATCTTCGGTAGTTTCTGATGGTCCTGGGCAGAGTGTTGCCGTACCAGGCCATTATGCACCCGGACAGTACATTCACAATAGTGCATCTGTAGAAGTAGTGCATGCTAAATATCCTGAGCCAAGTGAGGAAGGAGAGAAGTTTTTGAACCATTTTGACTGTCACACCTGTGTGGGAAGTCCAGGGTAGGTTGCCAGTTACCATCACTCCGAGGGACTTGACGCTCTGCACTGTCTCGACCGTTGATGTAGATGCTTAACTTGGAATTGTTTTTTTTAAGAAGTTTTCATTGGATGTGAGCATTGCTGGATGTGCCCAGCATTTCTTGCCCGTCCGCAGTTGCCCTTGAGAAGGTGGTGCTGAGCTGCATTCTTCAACTGCTGCAATCTACCTGCTGTGCGGTGACCCATTAGTGATTAAAGAGGAAATTCCAGGGTTTTCACGCAGCAACAGTGAAGGAACGGCAATACATTTCCAAATCAGGATGTTGACTAGTTTGGAGGGGAATTTGAAGGTGGTGGTGTTCCCAAAAGTCTACTGGCCTTGTTATTCCAGATGGAAGTGTTTGTGTGATTGGAAGGATCTGTCTGAGGATCTTTGGGGAATTCCTCCATTTTGTCTTGTAGATAGTGCACACTGCTGCTCCTGAGTGACCATGGTGAAGGGAGTGAATGCTTGTGGATGTGGTGCAAATCAAATGGGCAGTTTTGTTCTGGATTGTGTCAAGCTTCTTTAGTGTAGTTGGGCCTGCATCCATTCAGGCAAATGAGGATGTTCCATCTAATTCCTGACTTCTGTTTCGTAGATGATGGACAAGCTTTGGGTAGTCAGGAGGTGAGTTTCTCCTGCAGTATTCCTCGCCTCTGATCTGCTGTTATATTCATGTGGTGAGTCCAGTTGAATTTCTGGTCAATGATACCCCCCCCCATCCCCCAGGATATTGATAGTGGGTGAGTTTAGTGATAATAATGCTGCTGAATACAAAGTGGTTATGTTGTTTCTTATTGATGACAGTCATTATCTGAATTTCTGTGGCGCAAATGTAACTTGCCACTTGCCAGCCCAAGCCTGGATATTGCCCAGATATTGTTGCTTTGGGCATGGGCTGCTTCAGTATCTGAGCATTTGCTAAAGTTGCAGAACATTGTCCAGTCATCATCGAATATCCCCACTTCTGACCTTATGATGGAAGGAAGGTCATTGTTGAAGCAGCTGAAGATGTTTGGACCCAGGGCATTATCCGAAGGGACTACAGCAGAGATGTTCTGGAGCTGAGGTGCCTGACCTCCAACAACAATGACCATCTTCCAATCTGTCAGGTATGATTCCAATAATGGAGTGTTGGCCCGCGATACCGTTTTTGCTTGGGGTCCTTGATGTCACATTTGGCAGAATGCAGCCTTAATGTCAAGGGCTGGAATTCAGTTCCTTTTTCTATGTTTGAACCAAAAATGTGACGAAGTCAGGAGCTGAGTGACCCTGGCATACCCCAAACTGGGCGTCACTGAGCCGGTGCTGCTTGATAGCACTGTTCATGACACCTTCCATCATTTTTCTGATGATGGAGAGTAGACTGATTAAGCGGTATTTCGACGGGTCGAATTTGTCCCGCATTTTATGTACAGAACATACTTGAGCAGTTTTCTCCCCATTGTCGGTTTGTAAACATACTGGAACAGCTTGGTTAGAGGAGCGGGATGTTCTGTATCACAAGTCTTCAGGACTATTGCGGCATGTTATCAGGGCCCATAGCCATTGCAGTATCCAGTGCCTTCAACCGTTTCTTGATATCAGTTAATCGAATTTGCTGAAGAATGCTATCTGTAATGATGGGGACCACCGGAGGAGGCCGAAATGGATCATCCACTCAAAACTTCTGACTGAAGATTGCAACGAAAGCTTCAGCCTTATATTTTGCACTGATGTTCTGGGTTCTTCCATCATTGAGGTTGGGGATATTTGTGGAGACTCCTACTCAGGTGAGTTGTTTAATTGTCCGCCACCATTCACGATCGGATGAGCAGGACTGCAGAGCTTAATTCTGATGTATTGGTTCTGTGATCTCTAAGCTCTGTCTGTCCCTTGCTGTATATGCTATCTGTTTATGCTATCTGGAGGATTAATTCAGCTGAGGAACAACGTTACGTGGTAAGGTATGATTCCGTGAGTATAGCTATGTCAGGCTGGTGCTTGACTAGTCTGTAAGGCAGTTGTTCCAATGTTGGCACTAGACCTCAGATGTTAGTAAGGAAGACTTTGCAGGTTCTACAGTGATATTTCTAATGTTGACTTTTCTGGTGCCCATTTCGATGCCAGGTGGTCGATCAGGTTTCATTTGTTTGTAACTTTGTAGCGATTGGAACAACTGAATGACTCATTAGACCATTTCAGAGGGCGATTGGGAGTCAATGACATTGCTTTGGGTCTGGAGTTGCATGTCAGCCAAACCAGGTGAGGATGGAAGATTCCTTCATTGCAGGATATTGGTGAACCAGATGGATTTTTCTGACAATCGGCAATGATTTCATTCTCATCAGTAGATTCTTAATTCCAGGGATATTTTTACATTATTGAATTGAATTTCCACTCTGCCGTGGCGGGATTCAACCTGGATACACAGAACAAGTGCTGATTTTTCTGGATTGATAATCGATTGGTAATACCATGAGACATAGTTGGAACCATATGTTGTACTCAGCTGCCATTTCTTGTGTTACCCTGTTTTTCATTCATTGCTCATGTTTTTCTGGAATCTCATCCTTCATTAAATCCTGATTGAAATACATACTCATGAACACCTTCTCGACTGCTCGAATTTCATTCAGTCTGTTTTGTTTGAACAGATATTTCAAGGCAGCCGTACACCAGAGAAAAGCAGGAAAAGATAATGGTGATTGTGCACTGTACCTGTCACTGGACCAGCATGTCTGTCCAGGAAGTATTTATTGTGGGTCAGAGAACCTCAATTATTATGGAACGGATGGAGGCCATTCAGTCCATCGTGGAGTCACAATCTCTCCAACTGCACAATTGGAGATAGGGAGAGTGTGTAAGAGAGATTGTGTGAGAGAGAAATAAACAGAGAGAAATCAAGTGAAGGGAGATAAACTGAGAGAGGATTGAAAGGGGAGCGACTGACTGAGTGCGAGAGGAAGAGGTGTTAGATGAGGGTGAAGTTAGATAGATCAGAAGACTGCATTACGGTAGGTAAATGTGAATAGACAGAAGTTAGAAGCTTTATTTAGAAATTCCTCTGGACGGCAAGCCCTTTGTCTGGGCTCCATACACTGTGAGCACTGTGCTGATACTGGCTGTCATCCCAAATTATTTATTTCCAACAATATCACAGAGCTGGGTTACTGACAGCTAAACAGAACCCATTAGGCCAATAGACTGGTTCCATGGAGAAAGCAGAGGATTTAAAAATAGACTATGCCAAGAGCAGCAGGAAATGATAACCACCACCCCGCCTCCACAAGCACCACCCCTCACCCCCCCCCCCCCCACCCCCACCGCCCACACCGATACTGTATGAGAGACTAGGCCAGAGAATCTCAGTGAGGGGATTCAATGACAGAGGTGAAATCACGATCTTAGCTGTGGTCAAATAATGATTGATAAAGTTTGCATACCACTTTCCTAGTTATGTAATTCACATTTCAATTTATATAGCTCAATATCAGGAGTGTATTTTAACAACCTTATCTCTTTGTACTTTGAATATACTGGTGTGTGTAGAAAATCTTTTTTTCCCTGTATTTTATATTGCATAAACACATTTCATTAATATTGTCTCTGCTAATTCCTCATTGTAGATGTATTCTTGAATATGTTCTTCATAAGAATTACAAAGAGTAACATTCCAATTCTGGTAAATGGGGAACATCACTGCCCCTCCACCCAGTCTAATCAGCCATGTCCCCCATTCCTCTCCATCTTCTGTCTTTCCGCAATACCATAATCACAATGTAATTGAAGTCCATTAAATGACACTTCTTGACAGTTCCTTAACATCAATAACATCCACAGCATGACCCACGCCTGCCCTCTCTGATCCTGGAATAACAATCTGAACTGTGTTGGCCATGTGTAATTCTCTGTTAACGTATCCGTGCGTTTGTTTGTTGAAACCCACTTTTTTGGCACATTTTGCTCTCAGATCATGGATGATAGTTGTTTTCTCAATATTTTGCAGATATTGCAATGACTGATCAGTAGTTACGGGATTCATTTCTGTACTTATGAACAGAGAAGCATGTCTATGTTCCGTTAAACTTCTGGCATTACTTTCATATCCAAGGCTGACTGAATGATTACACACAATCAATCTGCCATCTTCAACATTCCTTCCTTCAGTCACATTCGCATATCACACCCAGAATGCACAAATGTTCAACGTTATTTTGAATTTTAATGAAGTAGCATTGAATTCAAAGGGGTTAACTTAAGCTATTTGTTCAGCGATTGTAATTATGTCAGTCTCCATGGATCGTATGCATCCCTAGGGATTTTCTCTCTTCTATCAATAAGGGAATGCTTTCAGCGTTTTATCCCATAGTGTGAGCGGGAGCATCACATGTCCAAAAGCAATAAGAAGGATTAGCAGCTTCAGAGAGAAGGGTAGGAGAGACGGAAATCTGGGAACATTAGACTGGAATGTTCCAACAATGGATGAAAATCTGGGAACATTAGACTGGAATGTTCCAACAATGGATAGGAGTTTATCCGATGGTCTTTACTGGCTTTCTCAACCTTGGATATCATTAGCATCGCGGATTGAAGATGTACTGATGATTATTCAAGCTGGTTACTATCCTATCCTTGCTATAGTTGGTGTTCCTGGTAAGTCACTCTGTCTGTTTAGTGAAACGGTCTGAACGGATTCGATGCTCATGATATGCAGGTTTTGGAAAGGTGCAAGCCAACGTTTTCAGCTCCAATCAAAGATTCCAATCCTTAAGAATTGTAACTAGCAAATTATTATTTACAAATTACTCCCCAATACGCGAGGGTAAAACACACTGTTCTCAACCTCTTTGATTCGTTTTCTCATGCAAAGTGTACATTTTCATATCTTCCCCACAAGCCAATCCTGTCCAGTTACCACCGTTAGGACGTCCCAGTCTCCTCCTCAGCCTCAGTTCAAATCCTGAATTAAACATCGTTTGTGCCTTGTTAATTCCAGATACATCTGTTTCAACTCCCTTCTTACCATGTGCCCATTGCAAAATAATTGCACTTGAGATGCTTAATTTGTTCTCTGCGCAAAATCTGAAAGATGGGCAGACAGTGTATGGTGAGTCACGTCATTGGCTAGTATTCCAGAACCACAGAATAATAATCTGTTGACATCGACTTGCCTTATGCACATTAGAGAAGGCAGTGGGTCATCCTACCCTGGTCAAGTCTCTGTTTAACTGCAAACCCAGGGCAATTTGTTTTACTATTTATTGTCCTGTGGAACAGCTGAAACAGCCACTCAGTTCAAGATCGGCATAACCTGCTGGCCGACCATGGCTGCACACATACCGTGAGGGCAGAACTAAAGGAAAGGTAGCTCCCTTCCTCTGCCTGCATCCCATATTCCAACGGCTCATTTCCATTCAAGTAGGTAACCATTCACTGTTTTAGATGTATTCTTTGTGATTGAGTCTCTCCGAAGAGTGATGTCCATCTCCATGGGCACCTCTGATGCTGGCTTTATTGATGCTGACCTACAGATGTGAGGATGTTTTTAAATTCTGTATCAGTGGCAGTGCATTGTAAATGAATGGTTTCCTGTGTCACAGGAAAGAAATGGAGCCAGCTAAGTAAGAGAAATGAATTATTGTGATCAAACCTGAGAGTTGTTGCGGCAGTATTTGGGTATTTGGACAGATTTTCTTTCCATTATATGAAGTGATCTCCTTACCACAGAGAGAGTGAAGAGGAGTTCCACCAGAATAATCCCTGGGATGATGGCACCATGAGGAGTGAGCGAAGGTTGATCTAGCGCTGTGAGAGAATAAGACGTGATTGCATTGAACCTTGAGGGGGATGGACAATCACTCCTTATATTCGAAACAGACAATGGAAAGGTGATATATTCCATGACTGCTATTTCACTCAGGATGCATGATTTGGGATAGTTTAAGTGCCGGGGTGGACGTTCCGCCCACCCACCCCAACCCCTACTCCCAATTGAGAGAGACGGAGAGATCCAAGTTTTGAATAAACTCTCCCCACATTAATACAGTGCAGTTGATGTGTGATCCTGCACTGAATGTCATATTATCCACCACCCCGAAAGCAGCTACAATACCTTCATTCCAAAACAGTTAACTATTCACAACAGCGTCTGACCTTCATGAAGAACATGAATCTATCTTCTCAGAGATGCAAGGTACTTCCTTAAGCTTTAGACCAGAAGACTATAAGATATTGGAGCATAAATTAGGACAGTTAGCCCATCGTGTCTGCTCCATCATTCAATTATCGATGATAGGTTTCTCAAACCCTATCTCCGACCTTCTCCCCATAACGCTTCATCCCCTGGATAATCTAAACCTATCTATCTCCATGTCAAATATAGTCGATGACCTGACCCCACAGCCTTCTGTGGCAATAAATTTCAAAGGGTCACCATTCTATGGTTAAATAACTTTCTCCTTATCACTGTTCTAAAAAGTGTTCCCTTTCATCTAAGGCTGTGCCCGCGGATTCTAATCCAATGGAAATATCTTATCAACATCCACTCTCTCGAGGTCAGTCAGTATCATGTCTATATCAATTACATTCCCTCTCATCCTTTCAAACTTTATCAAGTATAGACACAGAGTACTGAAACATTCCCCATGCAATAAGCTTTTCATTCCTCTGACCATTCTCGTGAAAATCATCTGAACACGCTCCAGGACCAGTACATCCTTCCTGACGTATGGAGCTCAAAAATGAGCACAATACTCCAAACGTGGTCTGACCAGAGCCGTATGCAGTCAGTTCTTATATTCAATTCTTCTCGTAGTAAATGTTCCCAAACATAATTGCAATTGCCCTCCTAACTATTGCCTCAACCTGCAAGCTGACATTGAGAGAACCCTGCACTAGAACTCCCAAGTCCCTTTGCACTTTAGACTTCTGAATTTAGAAAATAGACCATGCCTTTATTCTTCATGCCAAAGTGCATGACCTCCACTTTCCAATATTGGAATGCATCTGACGATCTCTTTACCTGTCCAAATCCTTGTTCAGACTCTCCGCTTCCTCAATACGACCTGTCCATTTGCCTATCTTTGTATCGTCTGCAAACCTAACCAGAGTGCCCTCAATTCCCCCATCTAGATTGCTAATGTAACAAGTAAAAAGTTCTGATTCCAACACTGAGCATTCTGGATCACCACTTGTCCCCGGCTGCCATCCTGAGAAGTGCTCTTTTATCCCAACTCTCTGCTTTCTGCTAGACAGACAAGCTTCTATCCATGCCACTACCTTGCCTGTAACACCACGGACCCTTATCATACTCAGTAATCTCCTGTGTGACACCTTGTCAAAGGCCTTCTTCAATTCCAGGTGGATAACATCCATTGGCATTGCTTGGCCGAGCTGCTCATTTCCTCTTCAAAGAGTCCCAATAGATTTGTCAGGCATTAACTTCCCTTGATGAAATCATGCCGACTTTCCCCTATTTTACCAAACACTCTCAACTATTCAGAAATCTCATCCTTCACAATGGATTCCAGGATCTTACCCACGACAGAGGTTAAGCTATTCATGGTGGGTTTTTTTTTGTCTTTTTCCTTACTCCATTGTTAAAAAGTGGTGTCACGTTAGTGGGTTTCCAGTGCTCTGGGATCGTTCCTTTATCTAGTGATTCCTGAAAGATAACCACGATTGGCTTCACTCCCTCTTCAGCTATCTCCCTTATAATACTCGGATGTAGTCCATCTGGTCAAGTTTATTTAACCACCTTCGGACCATTACATTTTTTTTCTAGCGTGTTTTCCATGGTGGGGGCCATCATACTCAGCTCTGGCCCCTCAATCTCTTGAATGTTTAAGGTGTTACTCGTGCCTTCCACCACGAAAGCTGATGCAAAGTAATTATTCAGTTCCTTGTCCATTTTCTCGTTCCCCACTGCTATCTCTCCAGTATCATTTTCCAGCAATCCAATGTTCACCTTTGCCACTCTTTTATACTTTATATATCGAAAGAAACTGTTACAGTCTTCCTTTATATTACTGGCTAGCTTACCCCCATATTTAATAATCTCCCTCCTTATTTTATTTTGTTTGCCCTCTGTTTTG
This sequence comes from Hemiscyllium ocellatum, assembly GCF_020745735.1. Classification (NCBI taxonomy): domain Eukaryota; kingdom Metazoa; phylum Chordata; class Chondrichthyes; order Orectolobiformes; family Hemiscylliidae; genus Hemiscyllium; species Hemiscyllium ocellatum. The sequence continues at coordinate 27,635 of NW_026868235.1, forward strand.
TCTTTGTAAGCTTTCCAATCCTCAGGTTTCCCACTGCCTTTTGCCACATTATAACATTTCTCATTTGCTTTTATGCTATAGCTGACTTCCCTAGTCAGCTATGGATGTCCCATCCTCCCTATACAAGCCTCTTTTTCCTCAGGATAAATCTCTGCTGTATCCTGAATTACTCCAAAAATCTCCTGCCATTGCTGTTGCACTGTCTTTCCTGCTGGGCCCATCTCCCAGTCAATTCTACCCAGCTCCTCACTCATGTCTATGTAATTGCCTTTATTCAGCTGTAATACCGTTAATTCTGATTCTAACTTCTCTGTCTGAAACTGCAGAGTAAATTCAATCATATTCTGATCACTGTCACCTTCAGCTCCCCTCATCAAGTCTGCCTGTACAAGCTGCTCCAAAAAACCATCTCGTAGACATTCCACAATTTCCTTTTCCTGCCAACCACTGTCAATCTGAATTCCCAGTCCATCTGTATAATAAAATCCCACATGATCACTGTAACTTTGCCTTTCCTGCAGATCTTTCCACCTCCTGGTGGATCTTACACCCCAGCTCCTGGTATATAACTCCAAATGAATTTTTTCACCTTTTTGATTCCTCAATCCTACCGACACAGATTCGACACCATCTGACCTTATTTCATTTCTTATTGATTATTGATTCAATTCCATTCTTAATACTGAAACAACTCTATCTCTCTGCCCACCTGCCTAACTTTTCGACAGGTTGAATATCCTTGAATATTCAACTCCCAATCCTGATCCTCTTGCAGCGATGTCACTGTAATACCCACTATATCGTACCTGCCAATTTATGGATGAGTCACAAGCTCATTTACCTTATTCCTTATACTGCATGCATTCCGATATAATAGTTCAGTCCTGTATTACCCGTCGCTCTTCTCATTGTCATTTATTTGTCCAGCTGTTGGTACCCACACAGACCCTGAACACTGGATCATTCCCCTCCCCCTCCAAGTTCTGCAACACAGATGATATATCCCAAACCCGAGCACCATGTAGGCACCACAACCTTCAGACGTCTTAATCCCGATCACGGAGAACATTATCTATGCTTTTAACTATACTATCCCCAATTATCCAGCATTGGGCAGCATGGTGACACAGCAATGCTGCCTCACAGTGCTCGGGACTTGGGTTCATTTCCAATCTCTGGACCCTGCCTGTGTGGACTTTGTACATTCTTCCCGTGTCTGAATTGGGAGCATTAACTCTTTTCTCTCTCCACAGTACGTCTCTGTGTTTGCTTCAGATTTTGTACCATCTACAGTATTTTTGCTTTTGTTCGATGGAGAAATGCAGCAAACGTGACAGGTTTTTGTAAAAGCAGCCGTGGTTCGCGGTTTCCTCTGGGTGTTTAGGAATCTTGCCCGGCCACGTGTCTGAGTGCAGTGTCCCTGGATGCCCATTCCATCTCTCTCAGTTCCCTCAGTCCATCGTCACTACATGCAACCTTTCATTGTGCCATCCATGGGACTCCCCACACCCCATTGCCTGGCACTGTATACTCCCTTCGCAGGACTGTGCACATAACGACACTGGGAACTTTCTGACCCGCTGGGGATTCTGGGTAAAGGAACAGAATAACTAGAATCCAATTGAATTGCAAAGCTGAGTAAACAGGCTGAATTACATCCATCTGCTCTGACATTTTCTAATCTCCTGTTTATCCTCGTCCATCTGCAAATAAATGGTCCATATGTATGCCTTGTCAAACAGGCTTGGTGGCGGGGATAGATATCAGATCCGGTGGTCATTGGACTGATTCAGTGGTCTCACTTTCCTGACGTCGCACTTAGGTTTTTATTATCACGTCTATCCAGTTTAAAGAAAAGGCCTTGCTGGAGTTGTGCTGAAAGGATATTTGTTTTTTGGAGACATTAGAATATGTCACGTGCGAGTGTGGTTAGGAATCATAAGGTGGCACAGTTAAATATACGATCAAAGCTGGTCGGGAAGGCAGCACTTCCGATGTGTGGATCATTGGGATTCCAGCGTCAGTAGGATATACACAAAAAGGATGGTATGAACCTGAACTGGCAGCAATTTGCGATATGTGGATTATTGGGATTCCCGGGTCAGTAGGATACACACAAGAAGGACGGGATGCACATGAACCAATAACAATCTCCGATATGTGGATCATTGGGATTCCCGGGTTGGTAGGATATAACCAAGATGGATGGGGTGGCTTTGAACTGGCAGCAATCTCCTGGCAGGCAGGTTTGCTATTGTCCTTTACGAGGGTTTAAACTAGTGTGTGGCGCCAGTGGGGGAGGGGTGTGTGGAACCACAGCAGTAGGTCCACAGGTACAGTGACTGAGGAGGAGTTGGAGTCTGATCCCAGTACAGCTAAGACCAACAAAAAAGAGGGTACTGAACACAATGGCCTGGCAGTGTGAAGTGTGCTGATTTTAATATGAGGAATTTGTTTGTTTGAAAAAATATTTCGATGTTGCTGCATGTCAAAAAATAGGAAAAGATAATGGTTAATTGCCCACTGTGTCCTTCACTGGACCAGCTTGTCTCTCCAGGCAACAAAACTTGTTACTGTGGGTCAGAGAACTTCAGAATTAATACAACAGATTGGGAGGCCATTCAGCCCAATATGCGTCCATGAGCTCTCCAACTTGACAACTTGAAAATAGAGGGAATGATTGGAGCTAGACTGAGAGGGAGAGAAATTAACAGAGAGAAAAACAGTGAAGTGAGATAAACAGAGTGCAAAAAGGAGAGACAGAGTGAGTGAGAGCAAGGGGTGTCAGACGAATGTGAAGTTAGATCAGGAGACAGCATGAGGAGAAATACACAGAAACCTTTCTTAGAAACTCTCACAGACTGTAAGCCCTTTGTCTGGTGCCATACCCTGTGAGCACCACGGTGATACTGGCTGTCATCCCAGATCATTTATCGCCAATAACATCCCAGAGCTGAGTTGCTGACAGCTAAACACAATCCAATAGACCAATAGACTGGTTCCAGGGAGAAGGTAGATTTATTTAAATATTCTGAGCCAACAGGAGATTGTAGCCCCTGTAGACACTGCGTGAGAGGTAGAGTGGAATCTCAGTGAAGGGAATCACTGGCAGAGGGGAAATCAGGATCTCAGCTGTGGGTCAAATAATGATTGATAAAGTTTGCACACCACTTCCATAGTTTTGTAATTCACATTGCAATTCATATAGCTCTACATAGTAAGTGTATTTTAACAATATTGCCTTTTTGTAGCTTTCATATTTCGGTATGTACAGAAAAGCTTTATTATCCTTGTATTTTGTGTTGAATAAACACATTTTATTACTGAAAGAAAGGACCTGCTCCGATGGGACAGTCGTCATCTGAACTGTGCTGGGACCAGAATCCGAGTGAATCCTAACCAAGGATGTAGACAGAGCTTTAAACTGATTGGGTGTGTGTGTGTGTGGTGTGTGTGTGTGTGTGTGTGTGTGTGTGTGTGTCCAGCACGTACACAAATAGGATTGAGCATCTGGAAATGTTTAACATATCAAACTTCAAGCGCACTGCACAAATGAATGACAATGAGAAGAGGGACGGTTAATGCAGGACTGAAGGGGTTACAACTGAATGCATGCTGTATAAGGAATAAGGTAAATTACCTTGTGGCGCAGAATCAAATCGGCAGGTATGCAGCGATGGGTATTACGGAGATGTGGCTGCAAGGGGATCTGAATATTTAAGGATATTTATCCTATCGAAAAGATAGGCAGGTGGGCAGAGGGAGTGGATTTGCATTATTAGTAAGAAATGATATTAAAACGGTAGTAAGAAAGGAAGTAAGGTCAGATGGTGTAGAATCTTCGTGGGTGGAATTGAGGAACCACAAAGGTAAGACAACCACAGTTGAAGTCTTGTACAGGACTCCAAAGAGTAGTCAGGAGCTGGGGCACAAGATACACCAGGAGAAAGAAAAGGTGTGTAGGAAAGCAAAGGACAGTAATCATGGGTGATTTCAGTATGCAGGGGAACTGGGAACATTAGATTGGTAATCGTTTGCAAGAAAAGGAATGTTTGGAGTATTTATGAGATGGTTTTTTGGAGCAAATTCTGGTGGAGCTCACTCGGGTACAGACGATACTGGATTTAATGATGCAGGATTCATAAGGGAGATTAGGGTGAAGGTAAACTTTGGAAGCAATGATCAGAACATGATTGATTTTATTCTGCAATTCGAGAGAGAAGATAGAATCAGAGGGAACAGTATTTCAGCTGACTAAAGGCAACTACAGAGACATAAGGGAGATGTTGGGTAGGATTGACTGGGAGAGGGGTCAAGCATGAAAGGCAGGGGAACAGCAATGGCAGCAGATTCCAAGATTAATTCAGGAGACACAGCAGAGATTCTTGCCGAGGAATAGAGGCATGGTACAGGGAGGATGAGGCAGCCAGGGCTGACGAGGGAAGTCAGGGATTGCATACAAGCAAAAGAGCAAGCGTATAATGTGGTGAGGGGCAGTGGGAAACTAGCGAATTGGAAAACATGTAAAGACTATCAGAGGGCAAATAAAAGAGAAGATGAGATATGGGAGTAAGTTAACCAGTAATATAAAGGAGACTGTAAGAGGTTCTTTAGATATATAAAGTGCAAAACAGACACAAAAGTGAATATGGACCACTGGAAAATGATGCTGGAGAGACAGTAGTGGAAAACAAAGAAAGGAATGAGGAACTTTGCATCATTGTTCATGTTGGAAGACACGAGTAATTTCCCAACAACTGAAGAGAGTGAGAGGGCAGAGCTGAGTATGGTGGACATCACCAAGAAGAACATGCTAGAAAACTGAATGGCCTGAATTTAGATAAATCACCTGAACCATATGGACAAATCTGCAATTTGAGAGGGAGAGGGTACAGTCGGAAGTGAAAGTACTTCTGTTGAATCAAGGGAACTATGGAGCTTTGAGGGAGGAGCTAGCCAAAGTTCAATGGTGCAATACCTTAGCAGGGATGACTGTGGAGGAACAATGGCGGATATTTCTGTGTATAATGCAGAAGTTGCAGTATCAGTTCATTCCTAAAAGGAAGAAAGATCCCAGGAGGAGGCATGGGCGGCCGTGGCTGACGAGGGAAGTTATGAAACATATAAAGTTAAAAGAGAAGAAGTATAACACAGCAAAGATAAGTGGGAAAACTGAGGACTGGGAAGCTTTTAAAGAGCAACAGAGGATTACTAAGAAGGACATACGCAGAGGAAAAATGAGGTACGAAGGTAAACTTGCCAATAATATAAAGGCGGATATTAAAAGTTTTTTTAAGTATATGCAAGGCAAAAAAAATGGTTACGACTCAAATTGGGCCCTTGAAGACAGAAACAGGGGAATATATTACGGGGAACAAAGAAATGGCAGAAGAATTAAATGGGTACTTCAGATCTGTGTTCACTGGGGAAGGCACAAGCAATCTCCCTGAGGTAACAGTGGCTGAGGGACCTGAACTTAAGGGAATCTATATTTGCCAGGATTTGGTGTTGGAGAGACTGTTAGGTCTGAAGTTTAATAAGTCTCCGGGCCTGATGGTCTACATCCCAGGGTACTGAAGGAGGTGGCTCGGGAAATCATGGATGCATTGGGGATTATTTTCCAGAGTTCGATAGATTCGGGATCAGTTCTTGCGGATTGAAGGGTGGTTTATGTTGCACCACTTTTTATATAAGGTGGGAGAGAGAAAACAGGAAATTATAGATCAGTTAGTCTGACCTCAGTGTTGGGAAAGATGCTGGAGTCTATTGTAACGTATAAAATCACGGCACATCTGGATAGTAGAAACAGGATAGGACAGAGTCAGCATGGATTTATGAAGGGGAAATCTTGCTTGACTAACCTTCTTGATTTTTTTGAGGATGTAACTCTGAAGATGGACGAAGGAGATCCAGTAGATGTAGTGTACCTGGACTTTCAGAAAGCTTTTGATAAAGTCTCACACAGGAGGTTAGTGGGTAAAATTAAGGCGCATGGTACTGGGGGCAAAGTACTAGACTGGACTGAAAATTGGTTGGCTGATAGGTAGTGATAAACAGCTCCATTTCGGAATGGCAGGCAGTGACCAGTGGGGTACCGCAAGGATCCGTGCTGGGACCGCAGCTTTTTTACAATATATGTTAATGATATAGAAGATGGCATCAGCCATAACATGAACAAATTTGCTGATGATACAAAGCTGGGTGGCAGGGTTAAATGTGCTGAGGATGTTAGGAAATTGCAGGGTGACCTGGACAAGTTAGGAGAGTGGGCAGATGCATGGCAGTTGCAGTTTAATGTTGATAAATGTATGGTTATCCACTTTGGTGGCAAGAACAGGAAAGCAGATTACTACCTCAATGGAATCAATTTAGGTAAAGGGGCAGAACAGAGGGATATGGGTGTACTTGTACACCAGTCAATGAAGGCAAGCATGCAGAAACAGCAGGTAGTGAAGAAGGCTAATAGCATGCTGGCCTTCATAACAAGTGGAATTGAATATAGAAGCAAAGAGGTGCTTCTGCAGCTGTACAGGGCCCTGGTGAGACCATACCTGGAGTACTGTGTGCAGTTCTGGTCTCCAAATTTGAGGAAAGACATTCTGGCTATTGAGGGAGTGCAGCGTAGGTTCACAAGGTTAATTCCTGGAATGGCGGGATTACCTTACACTGAAAGACTGAAGCGACTGGGCTTGTATACCCTTGAGATTAGAAGACTGAGAGGGGATCTGATTGAGACATATAAGATTATGAAAAAGGATTGGACACTCTGGCAGCAGGAAACATGTTTCCGCTGATGGGTGAGTGCCGAACCAGAAGACACAGCTTCAAAATACGGGGTAGACCATTTAGGACAGAGATGAGGAGAAGCGTCTTCACCCAGAGAGTGCTGGCTGTGCGGAATGCTCTTGCCCAGAGGTCTGGATTCATTTAAGAAAATGTTGGACAGAGCTCTCAAAGATAGTGGAATCAAGGTTATGGAGATAAGTCATGAAGAGGATACTAATTAGGAATGATCAGCCATGATCATATTGAATGGCGGTGCAGGCTCAAAGGGCTGAATGGCCTACTCCTGCACCTATTGTCTATTGTCTATTACACCCCAGCATTGTAAGGGAGATAGCTGAAGAGGTAGTGAAAGTGAAAGTGGTAATCTTTCAGGAATGACTAAACTCAGGAAAGGCTGGAAAATTGCTAACATGACACTCCATTTAATAAGGGAATTAGGGAGAAGATGGAAAATTACAGACACACCTAAAATTACTGACTAATCATTAGCCTAACCTTGGTTGTGGTTGACATTCTGGAATCCATCGTGAAGGATGGGATTTCTGAATACTTGCAAGTATTTCGTAAAATAGTGCCAAGTCAGCATTGTTTCATCAATGGGAGGTCATGCCTGACGAACCTGCTGGAATACTTTGGTGGAGTAACGAGCAGATTTGACCAAGGAGAGCCAGTAGATGTTATCCACCTGCTTCTCTAAATTCCATTGATAAGGTGCCACGCAGGAGGCTATTGAGAAAGATTAGGGCCCCAGGTGTTACAGGCAAGGTGCTAGCTCCCATAGATACATGGCTGTCTGACGGAAAGCAGAGAGTGGGGATAAAAGTGTCCTTCTCAGGATGACATCCAGTGACAAGTGGTGTTCCTCAAGATTCAGTGTTGGGACCACAACAATTCCCTTTGTGCCTTAATGGTCTACATGAAGGAACTGAGGTCATTCTGACTAAGTTTTCAAACAGTGCGAAGATGAATAGAGGGATAGGTAGCATCAAAGAGGTGGTTCGGCTGCAGGAGCGTGCAGTAGCACCGTCTAGCACCCCTCTGATGCTCGCCTTCCAGACCACCAACCTCAGGATACAACGCATCATCCTCCGCCATTTCTGCCACCGACAGTCAGACCACACCACCAGAGATATACTTCCCTTCCCACCCCTATCAGCATTCTGCAGAGACCACTCCCTTCACGACTCCCTCATTGGGTTCACGTGTCTCCCCCTCCCACACCCCAACAAACCACCTTCCACTCCCGGCACCGTCCCTTGCCATTGCAAGAGGTATGAAACCTGTGTCAACAACTTCCTCCTCACCTCAATCCAAGGCCCAAAAGATCCTTCCACATCAGGCAGAGAATATTCTGTGCATCCAAACACATCATCTACTCTGTCCATTGCTCCTGGTCTCCTCTACATTGGAGAGACAGGACGTCAACCTGCAGAACGGTTCAGCGAACACTCTCTGCCACACATTCAACAACCCCACTTCCCTGTGGCTGAATACTTCGCCTCCCCCTACCACTCTTCAAAGGACATGCAAGTTCTTGGCTTCCTCCAATGCCACATTCTATCCACAATTCTTCTGGAGGAAGAGCGCGTCGTCTTCCACCTTGGAACCCTTCAACCACATGGTATCCAGCGCAATGCCACCAGTTACCTCATCTCCCCTCCCTCCACCTTATCCCAGACCTAACCCTCCAACTGAGCACCGCCTGTTGAACAGTCCTACCCGTCTATCTTGCTTCCCATTTATCCACTCCACCTTCCACTCTCACCACTCACCTCCATTTAGCCATCGCCTTCCAAGCAACCTTCCTCCCACCCCCTCCCCATTCATCTCTCAACCCCTTTCCGCCCACCCACTTAATTCCTGATAAAGGCTTTTTGACTGAAACGTCGAATATCCTGTTCCTCAGAGTCCGCCTGACTGGCTGTGCTTTTCTCGCTCCACACTGTTTGACTCTGATCTCCAGCATCTGCGGTCCTCACTTTCTCCTGTTAGGGGAGTGAGCAAAGAAGTGGCAGGTGGAGTATAACGTGGGCAAGTGTGAGGTCATGCAGTTTGCCAGGAAAAATGAAGGTATGGACTATTTTCTAAATAACTAGCAAGTTCAGAAGACTCCGGGGAGGGGTGGGGGAGCGTTGCTAGTCCAAGGATCTTGAAATGTAAACCTGCAGGTTGTCAGCAGTTGGGAAGGCAAATAAAATGATTCCATTTATTTCAAGAAGGCTTGAATATAAATACAGGGATGTACTTCTGAGGCTCTATAAGATTTTGGTCAGGCTACATTTGGATTATTGTGCACTGTTTTGGGTCCCATATCTCAGGAAGGATGTACTGACCCTGGAGCATTTTCCGATAAGATTCACAAAAGTGGTCCGAGAATTGAAAAACTTAACATATGAAGAACATCTGAGGGCTCTGGGTCTATTTTGGATGGAGTTCAGAAGGATGTTAGGAGGTCTAATTGAAACTTACAGAATATTGAATGACCTGGAGAGGGTGGATTTTGGGAAGATATTTCCAATGGAGGGGAGACTAGGACCCGAGGGGACAGAGTAAAGAGAAGACCTTTTCAAACACAGATAAAGACGAACCTCTTCAGCCAGAGAGTGGTGAATCTAGGGAATTCACTGCTACTGAAGGCTGTCGAGGCCAGGTCATTGAGTATATTTAAGAGTAAGACAAATAGGTTCTTGATTGTAAAGGAGATGACTGGTTACAGATAGAAATCGGAAGAATGGTGTTGAGAAGCTTAACAGCCATCATTGAATGGCGGAGCAGGCCCAATGGGCTGAATGGCCAAATTTGTGCTCCAATGTCTTCTGGTGGTATGGTTAATATTGGCTCTCTTCATTCCACATTGGAGATGTATCCTGGAATTTGATTTTCTTATGATTTATAAAGAGTAACATCCCAATACTGATGACTGGGAAATATCATGTTCCCTCCCTCCAGTCTCTGCAGCCATAACCCCAATAATGTAATCACACTGAAATTGAAAACCAATGAATGTTACTTAATCACAGTTGATTGACATCAACAACATTAACAGCGCGACACTCACCTGCCCTCTCTGATCCTCGACTAACCATCTGAATTTTGTGTCACATCATATTCTCTGTTAATATATCCATGCCATTTGTCTATTATAACTCATGTTGTCGTAGGCACATTTGCCTGTCAGGTTATGGACTAGAAACGTTCTCTCCATATTTTACTGACATTATAATCACTGATCAGTAGTTACAGTTTGTATGTTTCCATTTATAAACGGAGAAATTTGTTTATGTTCTGACAATCGTTTGACATTACTCCCACATCCAAGGCAGATTGAATGATTATACACAATCAATCTACCATCTCCAATATTCCTTCACTTGGCCACCCGCACGTATCCCAAGCTAAATGAATACATTTTAAACGTTATTTTGAATTTTAATAAAATCAATATTGAACTCAAAGGGGTTAAATGGAGCTATTTGTTCAGTGACTGTGATTAATGTCAATCTCCGTGGATCCTAATTATCCCAGTGGAGAGTTTCCATCGTTGAAAGATAAATGGGCTCTGTTCAATGTGCTATCCCATAGTGTGAGTAGGAGCATCACTAACAGCACTAACAGGGATCAGCAGCTCGAGAGAGAGAGGGGAGGAGAGATCAGAATCTGAGAACATTAGACAGGAGCGTTACAATAATTGTTCATAATCTGAGGACCATGAATTGGAATGTTCTAACAATGGATCAGAATCAGAATCTGAGAATATTAGACTGGAATGTTCCAACAATGAATCAGAATCTGAGAACATTAGACTGGAATGTTCCAACAATGGACAGGAGTTTATCCTCGGGTCTTTACTGGCTTTCTCAGCCTTGGATATCATTAGCATATCGGATCCTGGATATCCTTTGGATTATTCAAGGTGGTTACTATCCCATCCTTGCAATAGTTGGTGTTCCTGGTAAGTCTTTACATTTGTCTACTAAACAGGGTTGAATTGAATTTCTGCTCATGATATCTAGATTTTGGAAAGTGCAAATCAATATCTTCAGTTCCAAACAAAAAATTATTTCCTTATATACTATAACTATCAAACTAAGATTTATATATTATTCACTGATATGCGAGAAGGAACCAGACTCTTCTCAAACTCCATAATCTATTTTGCCCTTCACAGATTTACATCTCCAACTCCTCCCCACTCACCAATCCTGTCCAATACAACCCCCGTGATATCCCAGTCTCGACCTCAGTCTCAGTGCAATATCTGAATAAACCATTTGTGCCTTTGTTCAATCCGGATGCAACAGTTTCACGTTCCTTGTAATCACATGTCTGTCACTAAATAATTGCTCTTGAGAATGTTTAACTTGTTCTCTGCACATAACGGAAGACAGTTTATGGTGGTCAAGCCATTGACTCAAAATCTAGAGCCAGAGAATAATGGTCTGCTGATATCGCATGACGGAAATTGGGGAGTTTAAAAGCAACCATTATCATTTGTTATGAAAACCAATCTGCTAACCTCAAGTACTTTGGGGAAGTCAATGTGTCATGCTTCCCTCGTCAGGTTTCCGTGTAACTTCTGTGATGAACACGTGGAAGTACTGTACCTTTGAGAGAATGAAAAACCAACAATAACTACCTGACAGCACCAAGAGTTCTGAAAAATAGATATAATGTAACATTCGGTCGAACAACCCGATTAGCTCATTGTCTCGAAACAAATTCAACTGTAACAAGTTTTAAATTATACCCCAAAACACCCATCTCCAACCAAGTTTTAATTTTTTATATTGACAATCGTAACAGCCAATGATACAATCCAACAGTTTGTCCGTACAAGACTATGGAAAATTGAACAGTTGAGAGGAGAACTGCCAAGCTACCAGCATGCAAAGACTGCCTGAAAAATAGCTCTCATATAGGTACCTTTATTGATTAGTAACTGGTGAAGCAGAGTCCCCAAGAAGAAATGAAGACAGGAATATGGAGAAGAACCGAAAGCTTCCTGGTTGTTTGTTTTGTAAATCTTAATTAGGAGTTTTATCAGACTAGTATTGTGGAGGGGGAAGCTAAATGATAGGTTAGAGGAAGAAGTTGTAAATAGTCGTTCGTTTATTATTCTCTGTTATACTTTAAGAAGTAAAGTTGTTCATTTTTACTTTAAATAGATTTGGACTCTAGAATTATCACAGATTACAGCATGGGATAAATCTTTTCTCTGTTGCTGGTTTAATTAAACAGGAAGACTTATCCTGTGTTGTAACACTATGAACCCATAGTTTTACTATTTACGGTACTGTGGAACAGCTGACCCAGCCACTCAGTTCAAGATCTGCATAAGATGCTGCCCTGACCAGGGCTTGGTACATCCTGTGAGAGAAGAATAAAGGTAAAGATAGCTCCCTTTCTCTGCCTGTTTTCAGTATTGCTACATCTGATTTCCATTCAGGTACGTGATCATCCCCTATTTTAGGTGTATACAATCTCATTGCAATTCTCCCTGAGAGTGATGCACATCTCCACAGGTATCTCTGGTGCTGACTTTATTGATGCTGACGTACAGATCTCAGGCACTTATAAATTCCATGTCAGTCGTTGTGCATAGAGAAGGAATGGCTTTTTGTGGCACATGAAATAAATGGCGATGTCTAACTGAGAGAAAATATGTTTTTTGACAATCCCTGAGAGTGTTGTTGAGCAGTATTTGGGGTATTGTGGATAGACTTTCTCTCAAGTTTCACCAGACTAATCCCTGGGATGTTGGCACTATGAGCAGTGAGTGAGTGAGAGAATAAGAGGTGATTGCATTGAACCTTCAGGGGGATGGACAATCACTCATGATGTTCTAAACAGACAATGATACAGTGATAAGTTCCATGGCTTTTTTAAAACTCAGATTACATGATTCTCGATAGTTTAAGAGCCTCTGAGAACGTTCCACCCAACCACCCCCACTCCCTATTTCAACTGAGACAGAGAGAGAAAGAGAGGAGAAAGAGAGGAGAGATAGATAGATAGAGAGAGAGAGAGAGAGAGAGAGAGAGAGCTCCGGCTTTTAAAAAACTCTCACAACATTAATACAGTTCAATTGGTGCGTGATCCTACAATGCATGTCACGTTATCCATATTCCCGACAGCAGCAACTATACATTCATTATAAAAGAGTTAACTCTTTCCAGAATTACTGAGAGAAGGAAAGTATTTTTACACGACAGGAAAGAAACGGAGATGTCTCAGCGGAAAAAGAGTTATTGTGATCATCGCTGAGAGTGTTGTTGAAGCAGCATTTGGGATATTGTGGACAGACTTTCTCTCCTTTATAAGGAATGATCGCCTTGCCACAGAGAGTGTGCAATGGAGTTTCACCAGGCTAATCCCTGGGATTATGGTACCATGCCGAGACACTGAAGATTAATCTCTGGCGTTGTGAGAGAATGAGAGGCGATTATACTGAAACTTGAGGGGGAAGGACAGTCACTCACGATATTCTAAATAGACACTGATACAGTGAAATATTCCATGGCTTCTTTTTTACTCGGGTTGCATGATTTTCGATAGTTTAAGAGCCTCTGAGAATATTCCCCTCACTCCATACCCAATCCCCGTGTCGCATGAGAGAGACTGAGGGCCAGTCGTTTAATAAACTCTCCCCACATTAATACAGTGCATTTGGTGTATGGTCCTGCACTGAAAGTCTCATTATCCGCAATCCCTACAGCAGCCACAATGCGTTCATAATAAAATAGTTAACTATTCCCACCAGATTCTGACTTCCATGGAGACGGTGGATGTGTCTTCTCGGCGATGGAAGATGCCTCCTTGAGACTTGGCACAAATTATTTGGCTTCCCTCCTCATTGCCAGCAAACTATGTTAAAGCAGCACACGTTCTACAAACAATGCAACCATGATTAACATCATGGAGTCCTCTATCAGTGCAGTCTCGGTTTCATTGGTTTGTCATGTTAGAATATCAGTGACCCCCTCTTGTTCCTGTATAACTGTCTCGGAGGGATGAATAGCCTCCTCCTGGTCTCATGGAACAGGTTTAAGGGTCTGATTGGGCTCTGCCTGTTCCTGTTTAACGGCTCGACGCACTGAACAGACCACTCTTCTTCCTGTGTAACAGGCAGGAGTATTGAATGTGCTGTCACTCTTCCTGTTCCTGAATGTTAGCCCATACCTGTGTGCAACCAGCTGGAGATGCTGAATTAGCTTTTTTAACTGTGGAAATGTGCAGTGTCTGGCCGTGCTGTTACATAAATGTTACCGACACTTGAACAGCACAAACCGGAATGCTGTCTGGGTCTCGCTGCACATGGACACAGAATGGTTCAGGAGCTGATGGGGGACAAAATGTTCTGAACATTCTGTGATGTTCAGTCATCATTCCTACTTCAGATCTTATGATGGGAAAATACATTGATGGACAAGCTGAAGATGTTTGTGTTGAGGAGGCTAACCTGAGGATCTCCTGCAGAGATGTACTGGGACTGAGAGGGTTGTTGACGACTGACCCCAAACCTCTTTATTTGTGTTCTGAAAGATCCCGTCCAGTGGGAAGGTTACATCTGATCCACATTGAGCTCAAATAAGTAGGTGGTCCCGTTGCCATCCTAAGACAAACGCAGCCTTGGTGTCAAAACCATTCGCTCTTTCCTGAGTCCCTGTGTTCAACCCTTGTTCATATCAATAGGTGTTGGTGTATGTGTAGGGAGGGCTTTTCTCTCACAGAAGGTAATCACTGTCAGGAATGATCTGGGCTATAGAGCTAGGGGAGCTATATCACTGAAAGCATTTAAGGAGGTGGTAGATGGATTTTTGACTTGTCAGAGAGCTAAGGGGTGAAGAATTGGGCATTAAAGAGGAGTTAATGTCAACAGTAGATCAGCCATGATGTTATACAATTGCTTGATCATTCGAATTATCTGATCCTGTTCCTTTTGTCCTCATATTCAGTAATTGCAAAGTTAATGGCTTTAATCTTCCTGAATGTTATTTTATTAAACGTTGCAATCAGAGAGAGTAAGGTATTTTGTGAGTCATCTCGAGTTGAGGTATGGGGACTGTATTCACCGTGAATCTGGGTCTATAATATCACCAACAAATGAACCACAAGTTGCAGAGAGGAACCACGATGTAAAGAGACTAGAGATGTCTTTCGAACCAAATAATATTTTCCAACAGACACCAAACCATGTACGATAGTCTTGAGGGACTGAATGAGATTCTATGTTACTGTTGAGCAGGTATTTGGAGCAAGTGGCCTCGATCTGTTCCTTGCTGGAGCTGTGAGGAGCTGAATAGAACATAGCAACACAGGACTGAGCAGCAGGAGTGGGCCATTAACGATTTTGTCACCACTCATGTGGTTTTGGTCTCAGCAGCACGTTTCTGTCTTTTTATCATTTTACTACATACAAAAAACAACTTTGAATAAATGCAAACATCCAGGCACCACAATCCTCTGGGGAAGGGAATTTCCACTTGAACAGCCCTTTGAGAATTTCTCATTTGTGTTCCAACAAATGTTGGAGGGTCACTATGTCCTTTTCCAGTCCCACTCCTCCACTGGTTACACCCATCTTAAATGCAGCCAATTTAGTGATGTGGCCAATGACATAGGTCGCAAAGTAGGCCATTTTCTAGAAAAATGTGAGAAACAGAAAGTTGAACTCATCACAAATGGTAAAATGATAGAGTGCTCTAAATGTTATTCTACCTTTGAAGTTGTACTGCTCACACAAGTTACTGGGAGTGAGATTTATTTCTGGAACATTGGGATTTGGCTGAATTCCCTTTGTTTCAGGCAATGGAGAGATTCCAGTGAATCCTCACCAGGAATCCTTCACAAATGGTAAAGATGACGCCAGGATTTTATGATCTCACACTTTGCTATGGGGCGGAACAAAGTAAGAGAGAGGGATCAATCGACTGCTGCCTCTCAGACAGGGAACATTTTTATCTCTCTCTGTGTTGGAACATGCAATTTTGTCACTGAACACCAAACTGGACCATGTGCGATCTCCTGGAACATTCTCTGGAGAACCTGATTATGGATTATATGCAGGTGTGTCATTGCTCTTGTTGTACACAATTCCTTCCAATCGCAAACAAATGTTCCCACTTTATAATTTGAAGACATGCTTACACGTGTCTGTGTAATTTGTAAAGATTGGTAGGTGTCTTCATAGTCTGTGTGTTAATATCAATGCATCTTTTTCTTAAAGTTTATTCTCTAGCTTTAGTCTCCCTGACAGGAGATAATATGCATCCAGCTGATACACTTTTCAGAAAGTCATGGATGGTTCAATACTATTTCTCAGCTAAGATCAAAACTGCTAATCCCCCATAACAACAGGCCGACATTCCAGGAATGAGTAAAGGGAAACCTCTTTGAAAATCTTCGAAAATAATTATATCTTTTTATTTTAGTGTTAGGGGATCAATCCTGCTCACAGTACATCGGGTGGCGTCTCAGCAATGCCCTGTACAGATGCAGTAAAACATTCCTGCAATTAAACCTGATACATTTTGCCAAAAACAGCATCATTCCACTTACCTTCCAAATCACTTGCTCCATCCTACTTCATATGATTCATGTCGCAAGAACATGGAAACCTCCTGTATCATAGAGTTCGGCAATCTCTCTCCATTTAAATTATTTACAATTGTTTCAACCTTCATGCCAAAATTGACAACTTACATTGTTATTTATGCTGAAGGTTTGCTCACTAACCTTCCCTGCCTGTCTCACATTGCAGACTCACTATCTCCATTTGACGACACATTGAATGACCATCTTAGTGTACGAGCTAATTGAGCTCCAAGCCATTCCCTCTCCTTCCTCCAGGTCTTTGATACAGATTGTTGATCATTGATGATCCCACAGTTATCCCTGAGGAACTCCATCAGTTACAGTTTTGCAACCTGAAAATAAACATTTATCTCTATTCTCTATTTCCTGTTAGCGACAGCTTCACTGTTCCTGTGTAGCGGCTCAGGTGGGTTGAATGGCCTCCTCCTGGACTGTTTAGTGTACTTCATTCTATATTCCTGTGTAATTCCTTACAGTGGCGGAATGGTCTCCTCCTATGTCATTGTAATGATCCTGTCTGACTGAATGGAGTGGTCCCCAACCCTGTCACAGCCTCGAGGGTGGATTATGGGAAAACACATGGGGTAGGGGCAGAAGTTGCCCATTCGGCTGCACCATTCAGAATGTTCATGGCTGATCGGAGTGTGTCTGACCATCCATTTTCTGTCTGTTCCCAATAAACACTGACTCTTCTGTCCAGGTAAGATGAGTCGAGCTCAGCCTTGAATATCTTCAATAACCGAGTCTTCACTGCTCACTGAGGATGAGAACACCACAGCAGCACAACACTAAAGTGAAAGGGACGTCCTTATTTCATTGTGGGACTGTTATTTTAAAGCTGTATTAACTGAATATCAAATCAACATCTCTTTTCAGACATAAGAACAGAATAATTAGGAATAATTAGGAACATAATCCATTCTGGACTCCAAATCTATCCCACATTCCCACTGACCCTTTCCAATCAAATATGTATCGCACCCAGCCTCTGCTGCTGTCTCAGGAAGAGAATGCCTGATAGCATAATACCGCAGGAGCATTAAGGAAATGAGCAGATTGAGGCTAGTCAGCCGATCGAGTCGGGAAATTCCGTTCAATTATTTCTTATGTGCACCTCGACCTCATTCTTCTGCCTTCTCCCTAGAATCCTTGATCTCCTTACAAATCAAAAACATACCGATTTGTGTCTTAATGACACTAGTGTCTGTGCCTCTGTGTATTTGTATGCGAGTGACTGTGAATGTGTCTGTGTGTGTCTGTATGTGTTTGTTTGCCCGTGTGTGCGTGTGTGTGATCATGTGCTTGTTATCTATGTGTTTGCGTGTCTACATCTGTCTGTGTTTCAGACTGTGTTTCTATCTGTATTTATGTCGATTTGTATGTGACTGTGTATGTATTTGTGTGTTTATACGTGAATGTATACCTATCTCCTTGTAAGTATTGTGTGTGTTCGTCTGTGTATTTCTGTGTCTGCGTCTCTGTGCAGGGAGGTATCTGTGGGGTTTTTTTTGGAAGTGAAAGGACTGTTTTGGAACTGCCAGTGGGTTTTAAACTGAGAATTGTCTTTCAATTGCTCCTTAACTGGTCAGTAGGACGTGGATGTTTCGGATACTCCACATGAGGCGTCCTGGTCCTCTCCAGCTCTTTAAGAGTCCTCCCCATATGGCGGTGGGACGGGAGTGAGGGAACGGATATCGGGCACTACATTACCCAGCCTGGCCCATTCTATCCTATTCCAGGCTGTTTCTCCTGGAATGGGAGAAAGGGATGGAGGGAGAGTGGGAATGGGTGACCCTGCTGTTTTTGCTGGTGCAGGTGGGGGGAGATGTGAGGTGTCTGGAATGAGTCAGTCGACAGTTTTGAATCCATATAGTATTATTAGTTGCTGAATTCAATAGTGATAGTGGGAGTGCCTGAGCATTATTTGGAGACAGAGCGCGAACCTTGTTCGGTGTTAGGTGCCATAACAGATACACAGTGAGTGTGAGGGAGCAGAGAGTATACGGTAACTCTTATCCAAATAGAGCGTGGAAGATATTTTTGCTTGTCCAGTATTGTGGGACACTTCTTCAGATCATCTCAGCGTCGAGGTGAGCCTCCCTGAATGTCTTGTCCAGGTCTATCACTAATAACGACACAGACCTGTCCCTCAGGTTCCAAAGAAACAGTTTAGTTAGAGTTTACAGATAGCAAGGAGAAGCAAATATTGGTGTGTTATATATCGAATCCAAAACGGTAGCAGAAAATCTGAGCATCATATGTTCTGGAAATTAGACAGACAAGTATTGTGGATACCGCAGTCTTATTGGATGGTCTCAAGTTGTATCTAAGCTACGTTAACTAAGTGAAAGCTGAAAAATAAGTTCCGTAAGTGTATATGAGGTGGGTTGAAGAGTATGTTGTGAAGCAAACTAGAGAGCAGGTTATTTCGGATTTGATTTTGTGTGGTCAGAAGGACGAATTATTAACATTGGTCTGAAGCAGCTTTTAAGGAATAATGGCATTTATAAGGTGTATTTTACAAAGTGTCTGCATACAATATAGAATGCTTGAATATTCTAGACAAACATCATGGAAGACTGGAGGCTAGAGTGTCAAGATATCTTCAGTGAATTTGGAAAGTACAATATAACATTCAGTGGGAGACAAGCAATGGTTGTTAGAGTCATAGAATCCGACAGCACAGAGACAGGCCCATCAGCCCAAACTGGTCCATTCCGACCAAAATGCCCATCCTCGCTAAACCCACATACCTGCCATTGTCCCGTATCTTTCTAATCCTTTACTATCCATGTATTTGTTCAAATGCCTTTTAAGTGTTGTTAATGTATCTGCCTCAACCACTTCTCATTCCATATGCATACCAGCCCCTGTGTTAAAAAGTTGTTCCTCAGGTTCCCTTTTATTTTTTCCCCCTGACCTTAAACTGATGCCCTCTAGTCTGTGATTGCCCAACCCTGGGAAAAAGACTGGGTGCATTCACTCTATCCATGCCTGACATGATCTTATAAACTTCGATATGATCCTCCCTCAGTCTCATGCATACAAAAGTAATAAGTCCTAGCTTGTCCAACCTCTTTCTATAACTCAGACCATTGAGACCTTGGCAACATACTTGTATTTTTTTTCCACACTCTTTCCAGTATAATGACATCCTTACTATAGCAAAGTGAACAACACTGATCATAACGCTACCAATATGGCCTCACCAGCATCCTGGATAACTGCAACATAACTCCTTAATTTCGATATTCAGTGATATAAACCGATTAAGGCCAGTGTGCCAAAAGCTTTCTTCACTGTCTACCTCTGAAACAACTTTCAGAGAACCACGCACCTGAATTCCAAGGTCCCTCTGTTCCCCTACAGGCCTTAGGACCCAACCATTCACCATGAAACTCCAACCTTGAGTTGACTTTCTAAAATGCAAGAACTTACACTAATCTATATTAAAATCCATTTGCCATTTCTCAACCCACTTCTCCAGCTGATCAAAGTACTGCTAAAATTACTGAAATTTCTGATAACCTTCTTCACTCTCCATGATTCCGCCTGCTTTAGTGCCGTCTTCAAACTTACAAATCATGCCTGTACATTCTCATGTAAATCATAGATATATGTAATATGTAGTGGTCCCAGCTTCAACCCCTGAGGCATTCCACTAGTCACAGGCCTTCAGTCTGACCAGCATGTTTCCAGTATTAATCTCTGCTTCCTACCATCAAGGCAATGTTGTAACTAATTTGCCAGCTCTCCCTCAATTCCATGTGATCTAACCTTCCAGAGCATCGGACAAAGTGGAACCTTATTGAAGGCCTTACTGCAATGCATCTAGACTACGTATTCCACCCAGACCTCCTCAAAGTTGCTGGTCACTTTATCAAAGAACTCCAACAAAATTGTGAGTCATGATCTCCCTTACACAAACTCCCGTGGGTGTCACTCTTTCCTTTTCTAGTCCCACTCCTCACTGCTAACAACAAATTTTAAATGTAATCAGGTTGGTTATATGGCCGATGATAAAGGTCTCAGACTGGGTCAGATTCAGTGATAAGAACAAGTCAGGCAGATTTCTTTAATCAGCCACAAGTTACTAACAGAACTAACGGAGGAATATGGTGGATCTGTGGGTAGCACGGCTGCCTCACATCACCAAGGAGCTGGGTAAAATTCCAACCTAGGGTGACCTTCTATTTGGAGTTTGAACATTCTCTCCAGGCCTGTGTGGGTTTCCTGCCACAGTCAAAGTATGTGCAGTTTAAAGTAGCTTGCCCATAGTGCCCAGGGATGTGTAGGTTAGATGGGTTAGTTATGGGAAATTCAGGGTTACATCGATGAGATTGGGGGCATGTCCAGGTGGGATGATGTTTGGTTGGTAAGTGTGGACTTAATGGGCGGAATGTCTTGCCTCCACACTGTAGAGGTTCTATGACAATGACAATAAATTTGGACGATACAAACACCCAGTGGATACATACTTAATCCACTCTTATCAACGTCTTGTATATTTCATTCTCATTCCAACAGTAACCTGTTAAAGCCTTCATAATATAAGCCCTTCACCCAAGAAATACGTGAAATGAAATATCTCTGAACTGCTTCCAATGTAATTATATCCTTTCTCAGATAAGGAGACACAAAAGACTAATCTCACACTCAGATCATAATGTTTATAATTGTTTTGTCAAAGTGCTGTGCGTCTTTGGAACACTCTTCCCCACAGAGCATTGGAGGCAGAGATACTGAATATTTTTGAGGCACAGATGGAAGGTTCATAAATAACAACAGAGTCAAGGATTATCGAAGAATGGGCAGCAATGTGCAGTGTGGGGGGAAATGTAGACAGTGGTATCAAATGACACGGCTTCAGACCCTGCAGGAATATAATGCAAAATGAAATGATAATATTGATAAAACTTTAAGGGGGAATACTAGACGGCAGAGATCCAGAAGGTCTGCTTTGCTGGGCTCTGCATCAACACACGGGCAAAGTGGTTCTCTAACACACCCCATCCCAGCCATTTACTTAAAATTCAACACTAAAAGAGCGATAGAATCTTTACTGATCCCGATTTGTCAAAGGGCAATGACAAAACATGGGGAAAGGATCGAGTAAGTCCCAAAAAGTGGTGCACCCGTCAGAAGCATCGAGCATGCCTGAGGCTGTAGCTGCAACCCATTCTGCTCGTTCCATGGACCCAGTTACTCACCCAGGTCTTGGTCACTGAGTTCACCAAGTTGCGCGAAATGATTGAAGCCCTGATTGATGAACAGTTCAGCCGTGGCTAGAGCCGCTCTCAGCCGTGCTCCAGAAACATGAGCAGCAACTTGACAGCCTTGGAAACAGAACAGACGATGCCAAGTGCTGAACTGAAGCGACAGAGACCGTGATCGATTCCTCTCAGGAGAGGATCCTCGCCCTTGAAAAACATGTCTGCACCTTAACTGAACAAGATGACGACCTCGAGAACAGGGGGTAAGATGAAGAATATTCACATCGTCGGTTTGCTGAAGCGGACAGAAGGTGGTCAGCTGGTGAGTTTTTTTCAAGAACTGGCTGCAGTGATCCCTTCACTTCGAAACTGAGGAGGGACGGGTGAAGACTGAGACAGTTCATCGGTTTACGGCATGGAAGTCAGACTCAGACCAACGCCTTCATCCTGTCCTTGTTTGATTACATAGCTATGGGGACAAACAAAGACTGGTGGAAGCTTTCAGAACCCAGAGGAAAGATCTGATGGGTTTAATTCACCAGAGCTCGGGATTATGTACTTTCAGGACTTTTCAGCTGCGGTGATTCAGGAAAGCAAATCTTTTGATGTGATTAAGAGAAGAGTAAGGGGACTCTGGACTCAGTATTCCTTACGGTACCCAGCGGTGCCCTGCATTGATTTCAATGGATCCACGAACTCGCGTGACTCTCCAGCGAAAGCGAAAATGTTATGGACATTTTAATGTAAGCTGGATATTTAGATAATCATGTTTCTCCTAAAAAAATTTTGTTGGATTTTTCTGGTATTAACCAGTATTAAATTATAGCCGGGACTGGGTTGAGTACTCATTTTTAACTTCTTCATTAGTATTACTACTCTTTTTATCTTTCTTTGCTTGTGTCTGGGGTGCAGCTGAAGCTGGAGGGTGTTACAAAGGTAGTTGCGATGACTAAGTGCCAACCGAAGGGCAGTTCAAGCCCGATTTATGTTGTTAATTGCCCAGGATTCCATATTGGTAGCGGGCACAAGATAAAGTTTTGAGATATGTAAGCGTCCCCAGTAGGCGGTAAATTCCCCAATCGAGTGTGTTTGGCATTTTGGATTTTATTTC
Source organism: Hemiscyllium ocellatum (assembly GCF_020745735.1). Lineage (NCBI taxonomy): Eukaryota > Metazoa > Chordata > Chondrichthyes > Orectolobiformes > Hemiscylliidae > Hemiscyllium > Hemiscyllium ocellatum. The sequence continues at coordinate 50,339 of NW_026868235.1, forward strand.
ATTCTTTGTTTTTTTTATGCGTTTAGCTTTGGAAAGTTTTGAGAGCTTTTTAGTTGTAGTAGTTTTAGGTGGTACAGTTTTTAGGCTCAATGAGTCTTTTTTTTCATTAATCATCAGGGATGCATAATTCGATGTGAAAAAAACTAGAAATGTTGCTACAATGAGTTATGGATAATGATGTGCTTAAATGTTGTACCTGGAACATTAAGGGGAACCACCTGCCAGTCAAGAGGGAAAATGTACTTTCTAGTCTTCAAAAAGAGAGGGTGAATGTTGTCCAATTGCAGGAGATGCACCTTGATGGCAAGGAACATTTGACGTTAAAACAGGGCGGTTTGATCGGGTTTTTTTTTGTTCTCGTCTTTAATACAAGAAGTAGGGGAGAAGCCATCCTAGTGAAGAAGAATCTTCCATTTAAATTATTAGATTGCATTAGACAATCACGGGAGGATCATCATCCCCAAAGTCTTGAACTATGGGAAGTAATACAGTATTTTAAATGTTTATGGCTCCCCACCCCCGGTGCACAATCTTAAAACCCTGGTAGATGCATTTTCCAAATTAAGTTATCTTGCATAGTGGCACATAATTGTAGAAGGAGATTTCAACTGTCTTATGGACCCACGGTGGACAGAGTGTCCAAATGTCCCAAATACCCTCGTTATGATGTAAGCAATGAATGGATTTGTGTGCAGAATTAGAGCTTGTAGATGTTTGGAGGCAGATATGCCTCACAAGTAGGGATTTTATTTTCTCCTTTAACCCGCAGAAATGGCAGACGAGGGTTAATCTCTTCCCCATTCCTGCAACAATCTTAAATTCGGTGGCATCCTACACAATTGGGAATATTATCCCAACATTCCTGCCCAGAAGTAAGATCGAAATGACATAAGATTATGTTGTATGCAGATGAGGGTCTTATGATTTTGTCAAATCCCACAGTTTCGGCAGCTCACGTGATGTAATGCATTATTTCGTTTATCACCTTTTCGGGCTATAAAATTAATTTTACAAAGTTTGTGGCCATGCCTATGGGAGGTATCAGGGAAATACCTGATGTTGAAGGCAAACCCTGGTTTCCTTTTAAATGGCCACGGGGGTGATTTCCCTATTTCAGTATATTCTTTACATCCATCTTTGATCATTTATTTAACGTGAACTCTGTCCATTTGTTTGACAAAATTAAACAAGACCTTCAAAGATGGGATGCACTTCCAATATCCTGGCTAGGTCGGATAGCTGTTCTTCCAATGAATGTCCTTCCTTATTTGCTTCCTTTGATTAGATTAGACTTACAGTGTGGAAACAGGCCCTTCGGCCCAACAAGTCCACACCGACCCGCCGAAGCGCAACCCACCCATACACCCCTTTTACCCCTTACCTAACACTACGGGCAATTTAGCTTGGCCAATTCACCTGACCCGCACATCTTTGTGACTGTGGGAGGAAACCGGAGCACCCGGAGGAAACCCAGCAGACACGGGGAGAACGTGCAAACTCCACGCAGTCAGTCGCCTGAGTCGGGAATTGAACCCGGGTCTACAGGCGCTGTGAGGCAGCAGTGCTAACCACTGTGCCACCGTGCCGCCCAAACAGATGTTTCCCAGACAGATATTTAGGATACTTAATGGCTGGTTTGCTTCTATTATTTGGCATCAACCAAATTACAACTACCCCACAGAGTGTGTGGAGTAGATCTCCCAGATTAAAAGCTATCAATTAAGCTCTTCATTATCCTATGTTAATGTCTGGGCCACTGAGGACTCGGTGTCAATACGGTTAGATTTTGAACCCTCTCAGACAAAGTGAACCCTTATTAGTCTGTTGTTCTTAAGCAAAATGACAACATTTATGGAGTATTGTCATAACCCAATAATTATCAATAAAGTTAAAGTATGAATGCCAATATGTCAGGTCGAGGGCAATATAGCCAAAACTATGCTGCTTACCCCTATAATTGGTATAACAAGTTGTCAACCGGGGATAATGGATTCCATGTTTAAACTGTGGGAAGCCAGGGGTGCAACTTGCTTGAGTGATTTAGAATTAATAGAATCCTTACAGTGTGGAAACAAGCCCTTGGGCTCAACAAGTCGACTTCGACACACCCAGACCCATTCCCCTAGTATCCTTTATTTACCCTGACTAATGCTCCAACCTACACATCCCTGAACACTATGGGTGATTTATCAATAGCCAATTCATCTAACCTGCACATCTTTGGATCCTGGTGCTGTGAGCCTGCTGTGCTAGCTACTGAGCTACCACGTGTTATTTGAGGGAGAAAGAATGACATCATTTGATCAAATAACTCGTAAGTATGGACTACCTAGTAGAGACCTCTTCTGTTTTTTTTATCTTGATTTTTAAAAAAAAATTACCTTTACCAGACTCTCACAGATCCGATAGAGAGAAGTGGGTGCTTATTGCTTAGAATACACTCGCTGCCAGTACCCTTTATCACTAGTTGGAGTGTGCCCCCTCAGACGAGACTGTGCAGCGTTGTGATGTCTGCGAGAAAGATAGCTGGGGGTTCAGAACACCTCGGAGAGATGGGCGGATATTTGTGAAAATGCTCGAAGGATTTTGATCTGTAATAGGACCCATTCCATGCAGTTGAAAATTCTTCATGGTGTCTATCTGACCCCAGACTGACTCTCAAAATGCGAAGTGGGATTATCTTCAGCCTGTCGTAAGTACAGAATGACTACAGACACTCTTACTCATTGCTTGTTGTCCTGCTACAGGCTTCATATATATTGGAGCACTGTGGTAGCTGTGATAGAGTAGATATTGGGGACTGAATTGGAGATGGACCCGGTTTTTCTTTTCCTGGGCCTGCTCAGGGTACCTTACACAGATGTACATGACGAAAAAATTATATCCTTACTTTCTGTGCTTGAAAACATGTTCTGTTGTGTTGGATGTCTGAAAGCCCTGGGTCTGTTGCGTCGTCGTAAGTTCTTCATGGAGAATATCCCTTTGGACTTTCTCACCGGTATGGTGCATCAAAAAAACTGAGATTTATATAAGACATGGCAGCCCTTTTTGGATTACCATGATGCAGGTTTATCTGTCACATTAAGAAGGGCTTTTATATAGCCATGACGATATTGTCTAATGAATCTAATATCCAGCAAGGAACAATTATGAACATAAAAATGCGTATCAGTTAATGCACTTGAAGAACGAGAGTTATCGTTTTGTTATGCTGAGGTGTACTATTTATTCATTACTTATTCTTTATTCTTGTTTTTCTTCTGTCCATTTTGTGCTTTTAACTTGTTTTGTATGTACATGCACACGAGTGTAATTTTGTTCAGTTTTTTGAGCTGTGTTGTTATTCGGTTATGATAATGTAAAAAATCTTTTCAATAAGATTACTTTTTAAAAAAAATAAAACGCTAACATTGAAAGAATAGAGTCCCAAAGAACTCTCATTGGAGCGACCACTCATGCTGGTTTACCCTGAGGGTCACCACATCTCGGGTGATGGGGTGAGGTTGAGGTTGAGAGAGCGTCCTCTTCATGGTAACCCCTGTCAGTGTGAGGAACTGAACCTGCGCTGTTGGCTTCCCTCTACATCACAAACCTGCCATCCAACTAAGTGAGAGACAATGCAACTGTCACAGACAGAAACAGTCACAGGGAAAGGGCAAGAGGAACTTTCATAACAATGAAAATGGTACAATTCAGATAACGGTCAACAAAACGGCTGAGGGTAAAAACATTCTCTGCTCGAAATTATATTTTATAACAAGACGTGTTAAGAACCTGTCTTTGATTTAATATCATTAAGGTGAGTCAAGTGAAGTAACCAGAATTACTAAGTGTGAATGGCCATCTATAACCATAAAATAATGTAGATTTTTTGTTTGGTCTGTGTAAAGCATGCTGACTATCGTATGAAAATATAAAGCAGATGGAATATATTGTTAGGAGAGTGCATTCCATGCGAAATGCCCTTAAACAGGCACTTAAAGAAAACTTGGGTAAAAGTACTGGAGTGCCGTCTGGTCAATCATGATGGGTCGGAGAATTGGGCTGGTATTGAATGAGAGGGACACCATGGGGTGGGATGTGTAGCTAATGAGGTGAATTCGATACAATAGCACCACAAAGCTAGCTCAGCTTTGTACAGACAATCCCTTTGTCACACTTAACGAAAATGAAACTGAGACAAATTACTGATTTATACAGCTCAATGTGTCGAAGACTCTGCAGTCCTCCCTCCCAGTTACAAAGCTGCAGGACAAATGCTCATTCATAACTCTCCATCGCCTGAACTCATACTAATATACCGTTCACTCATAATTCTTCATAATACTGACCCGTATTGCATGATACTATCAAAATGTCTTCATTTCAGCATTCTGGAAACAGTGAACATATCTTTCCATGACATTTTTTCTCAGTCTCCCCTCTCTGTCTCTATCCCAAAACACAAGTATTTACTGTCATATAGTTCTACAGACGGAAACAGGCCCTTCTGCCCAGCTGTTCCATGCCGAACAAAATGTCCATCCACACTCATCCAATTTCTCTGCCCTTGCTTTGTATCCTTTAATATTTTCCTATCTGTGTACTTGTTCAAATGCCTTTTCAATGTTGTTATTGTACGCACCTCAACCATTTCCACTGTCAGCTCAGTCCATATGTGTACCATGCTCTCTGTAAAAAAGTTGCCCCTACGGGTTAATTTTTATTTTATTCCTCTCGAAGCATTGACGAATTTCCTCTAGTCCTCGATTCTCCAACCTTGCGGAAAAAAAAGAAGTATTCACCCTATACACTTCTTGTTGTGGTTCTGTTCGCCGAGCTGGGAATTGGTGTTGCAGACGTTTTGTCCACTGCCTAGGTGACATCCTCTGTACTTGGGGGTCTCCTGTGAAGCGCTTCTGTGATGTTTCCTCTGGCATTTATAATGGTTTGTATCAGCCGCTTCCAGTTGTCAGTTCCAGCTGTCGGCTGTAACGTCTGCATCACAAATCCCCAGCTTGGCGAACAGAACCACAACAATGAACACTTGAGCTACAAATCTTCTCACAAACTATCTACACTTATATAAGAACCCCCTTCAGTTTCCTAGGCTGTAAAGAAATAAGTCCTAACCTGTCCAACTTCTCCATATAACTTAAACCCTTTAGCCCAGGAAACATCTCTGAAATTCCTTCTACACTCTTTCTAATTCAATAATATCTTTTCTAGAGCAAGGAGAACAAAACTGAACCCAATACTCCAACTGCAGCCTTACCAACATCCTGTGTAATTGCAACATAACGTCCCAACTTCTACACTCAACGCCCTGATCAAGACCTGTGTGCCAACAGCCTCCTTCACTGTCCTGTGTATCTGTGACACAAATTTCAGACGACCGTGCACCTGATCTCTAATGTCCTTTGTTCCACTTACACTCCTTAAGGCCTTCTCATTCATCATTAAAATCCGACCTAATGTTGCGTTGCGCACTCTCGGCCAAACAGTTGATAAAGATAACAAACAGCAATGGGCCCAGCACTGACCCCTGAGGCACTCCACTAGTCACAGGCCTCCAGTCCGACAAGCATACCTCCACCAGAGCCATTTGCTTCCTAACGTCAAGTCAACTGTGTCGCCAATTTGTCAGATTACCTTGGAGTCCATGCGATCTAACTTTCTTGAGCGGCCTACCATCTGGAACCTTACCAAAGGCTTGACTGAAATCCATATAGATTATGTCCACAACCCTGCCCTCGTCAACCTTCCTAGTCGCTTCCTCAAAAATCTCTAATAAAATGTGTAAGGCATGATCTGCCATGCACAAAGCTATGCTGACTGCTCCAAGTCAAACTCTGTCTTTCCAAATGCATGCACATCTTATATCTCCGTACCTTCTCAAGCGGTTTACCGAAAACAGATGTGAAGCTTACTGGTCTATATTTCCCAGGCTTTTCTTTGCAACCCTTCTTGAATAAGGGCACTACATTTGCTACTGTCCCGACTTCCGGGACCTTGGCCCCTGAACTGTATTCTCCCGCCTCTTGCAGTGCTCTTGGATATATCTGGTCAGGACCACGAGATTTATCTGACTTTATGCATTCTAATATGTCCAACAGCATCTCTACTGTGATATGAACGGAACCAGGATATGACAACTAACCACCCAAAAGATTACAGATCCTCATGTCTTTCTTCATGGCAAACACAGAGGGGAAATTGAGAACCTCGCCCGTCTGTTGTGGTTTTACACGTGAATGCGTCCTATTTTCGCTGTAGTCGTTCTTTTTCTTTACTATACAGAAAGCACATCTTTGGATTCACCCTAATCTTCTCAGCCAAGGCTATGTGTTCACCCTTTTCGCCCTCCTGATTTCCTTCTTCAGTAAACTCCTGTATCCCTGTGTCTCTCCAGAGATTCCATTGATTCCAGCTACCTGAAACCGAGCCCTCCTTTTTGCTGGCTAGAGCCTGATTATCTCTTGTCATCCAGGGTTCTCTCTTCCTGCCTCACTTTCCCTTCACCCTCACAGAAACATAGACTTTGAATTCGAGCTATCTCACTTTTAAAGGCCTTCCACATACCAGAGGTCCTTTTGCCTGGAAACAAGCTACTCCAATCAACGTTTGCAAGTCCCTGTCTATTTCCAACAAAATTCGCCTCGTCCCAATTTAGAACTTGAATCTGTGGACCAATTCTGTCCCTCCCATAACTATTTTAAAATTAATACAATTCTAGTCACCGGTCCCAAAATGCTCCCCACTTTACCTCCGTCACCTATCCTGCCCTATGTCCCAGCAGTAGGTCGAGTCTATCCCTTCCCGAGTAGGACCCTCTATATGCTACTTGTGGAAACTTTCCTGAACACACTTAACTGATTCCTTTCCATCTAAGTCCAAAACCCTCTGGAAGTCCCAGTCTATGTTAGTATAATTAAAATCACCTATTATGACAATCCTATTGCTCCTGCAAGCCTCCCCAGCCTCCCTGCATATTTGTTTCTCTAATTCCCATTGATTATTTGGAGGCTTATAGTGCAACCACTATAACATCACCAACTCCCTCTTACTTCTTTGCACCATCCACAAAACCCTCACTCAACATTATCTCAGTTATTTCATCTTTAAATACTGGAGTGGTATGCGCCTGAGTAGGAACTATTGGTATTGAAACTGTTTCAATTTATATCTCTCCCTTTCAGTGATTTTCACACCCACAGCAGTCAGCACCCACACCCACACCCACACCCACTGCCAGCATTGGCTGCAAGTTTTCCCGTACTGGGCAGTGATCTAACACAGTGTTACCGAACAATGCAAAAGCCTGGGCTTATATATGAATGAATCAGTGCGGTCTGCACAGCTCCTCAAGTTGGACATTTAGCCCATGATTATAGATCAGGCATTGGTGTGGGCTGCACAGAGTTCCACTCTGGACATTGCTGGGTTGCATTCAGCAGTACGCTAGCTGGATTTACACAGTGCTCCATACTGAACGTACAATGGATGGGCTGGTTATGTGAGTTGGATTGCGAATGTGAGAGAACTAAACATCTGGCAATGCCTTTATTTTGTGTTTTCATTCTTGTGATTGGTCCCTTCAAATCCTGACTCATCTGATTAGACCCGACCCTCTGGATGAGTCATGGTGACTGTTGTTACAGCATCTGGGTCTGCAACATGACCAACAAATGCAGCGGCAGAGAGGGGGGTCTCCGTAAAATGGCATGAGGGAATCACTATCAGATCAGCCGTGCTCTTAGTGAATGGTGGGGCAGGATTGTGTGGACCCATGAATGCAACTTATTCTTCTATTTCTGTTTGCAACAGGCAAACTCCCCTCCTCTCCCAGTGCCCAAAGCTGGTGGGGAGTGAATCACCTCCTGCTGTCCCTGCGTAACAGGATCCTGGGTCCTCACAAGCCTCCAGATTTCCCAGTGCCAGTCTCGAGCTGTTGAGTGACTGCCTCCTGTTCCTGTGTCCCAGTCTCGAGCAGTTGAGTGCCTGCCTCCTGTTCCTGTATCCCAGTCTCAAGCAGTTGAATGACTGCCTCCTGTTCCTGCGTCCCAATCTCGAGCTGTTGAGTGCCTGCCTCCTGTTCCTGCGTCCCAGTCTCGAGCAGTTGAATGACACCCTCCTATTCGTGTGTCCCAGTCTCGAGCAGTTGGATGACTGCCTCCTGTTCCTGTTTCCCAGTCTCGAGCAGTTGGATGACTGCCTCCTGTTCCTGTTTCCCAGTCTCGAGCAGTTGAGTGACTCCCTCCTGTTCCTGTGTCCCAGACTCGAACAGTTGATTGACTGCCTCCTGTACCTGAGTCCCAGTCTCCCGCAGTTGAGTGACTGCCTCCTGTTCCTGTGTCTCATCTCGAGCAGTTGAGTGACTCCCTCCTACTCCTGTTGAGTGACTGCCTCCTGTTCATGTGTCCCAGTCTTGAGCAACTGAGTGATGCCTCCTGATCCCAAGTTTGTGAAAATTGATGTCCTCCACCTGTTCCAGAGTAACAGGCTCCAATACCTCTTGCTCAACTGCTGCTCCTGTGGAATGGAGATGAGAGCCTGAATGGCCTCTTCACGTTCTTTACAGCTTCTCTTGACTAAAAGTCTTTCTCCTCTTTCTGTAAAATACCATCAAATTCTGAATGATGTAGTTTTCTATTTGACTCTCAGTAATTGAGCAAACAAGTTGACTGACAGAATTCAGAACCTGGATAGCCTCTTCCTGTTCCTGTGTTATGCACTCAAGAGTCAACAGAGTGATGTACAGGACGGAAAAAAGACCCTTCGGTCCAGTCGTCCATTCTGACCAAATATCCTAAATTAATCTCGTCCCCCTTGCCAGCACTTGGCCCATATCCCTCTAAACCCTTCCCATGCACGTACCCATTCAAATGCCTTTTAAATGGTGTAACTGTGCCTGCCTGCACCACCTCCTTTGGGTGCTCAATCCATATACACAGCAGTCTCTCTTTGAAAGTGTTGTGCCTCATTTCCCTTTATAAATCTTTCCCGTCTCACCTTAAACTTTGTCCTGTAATTTTCGACTCGCCTATCCTGGGGTGACTGTTTACCTTATCTATGCCCCTTGTGATTTTACAAACCTCTTTAAGGTCACCCCTCAGCCTCAACACTTGAAAATACTCCCAGCCTATTCAAACTCTCCCTGTAACTCTAACCCTCCAACCTCTGCAATATTCTTTTAAATCTCTTCTGTAACCTTTCAAGTTTGACAACATCTTTCCGACAACAGGGAGACCAGAATTAAAGGCAATATTACAAAAGTGGCCAAACCAATGACCTGGACAGGGGCAATATGTCATGCAAACGCATAGACTCAAAGCACGCACCAATAAAGGGAAGATCACTGAGTGTTTTCTTCACTACGCCATCTACCTGTGAGGGCACTTTCAAGGAACGAAGAACCTGCACCACCAGGTGACACAGTAGCTCAGTGGCTTACATTGCTGCTTCAGAGCGCAGCGATCTGGGTTGAATTCTATCCTTGAATGACTGCCTGTGTGGTGTTTGCACATTCTCCCTGTGTCTGCGTGCGTTTCTTCTGGGTGCTACGTTTTCCTGCCACAGTACGAAGATATACCGGCAAGTGAAGATTGGCCATGCTAAATTGCCACAAGTACCCAGGGATGTGTGGGCGAGGTGGATTAGCCATGGGAAATGCAGGCTCAGAGGGACAGGGTAGGGTTTTCTCCAGTAGGATACTGTTTAGAGGGTGGGTGTGGCCTTGATGGGCAGAATAGCCTGTTTCGTCACTGGAGGGATTCTATAATTTCATTGGAGTTCCCTTTGAGTGGCAACTTTCGACAGAACTCTACCTACATATCTTGCCCTGATCTGTCTTGCCAAAATGCAACAGCTCACATTTATCTAAATTTAACTCCATCCACCACGCCTTGGCTCACCTAATCAACTTTCTCTCTGTTCGGAGATATCATTTTTCACTGTCGACTACACCACCAAATTTGGGATTATCTACAAGGTTACTGACCATACTTCATATACTCAAATACAAATGATTTGTATAAGTGACAAGAGGCAGTGAAGTCACTGTTGACCTTTGTGACACACCACTGGTCACAGGTCTCCAAGTTCAATGAACAAATATCCAGTGTCACGCCCTGTCTCCAATATTCAAAAAAATGTTGGATCTAAATGGCGAGCTCTCCCTGGATCCCAGGCAGTCTGACCTTGCTAACCAGTCTACCATGTAGAACATTTTGGTTTTCTTACTGAATTCCGTAAAGACAACCTCCACTGTCCTGCCGTCATCAATCATCTTCATCACTTCCTCAAAAAATTCCACTGAGTCATTGAGACATGATCTCCAATGTACAAAGCCCTCTTCAGTCCTTGTCTTTCCAAATGCATATACATCCTTTCCCTCAAACCCCCTCCAACAATTTAGTCACCATTAGCGTCAGGCTCATCGATCTATAGTTACCTGTTTTTTTCCTTACTTTCTTAAATGATGACACTACGTTAGCAGCCCTCCAGTACCATGGCACTTCACCTGTGGAAATCAATGTTACAAATACATCAGCAAAATGCAGAGCAATCTCTTTCGTAGCTTCCCACAAACGTCTGGGATATAACTGATCAGGTCCCAGGGATTTGTTCACCTTTATGCGTTTTAAAATGTCCAACACCTCCTTGTAATATAGACACTTTTCAAGATATTATTATACATTCTTCATTCTCTCGCGCTTGTAACTCCCTCCACATTAAATACTGAGGAGAAATACTCGTTTCATATCCCTCCCATCTCTTGTAGTTCCACATATAGGTAGCCTTACTGAGCTTTAAGGTGCCCTATTCTCTCCCTAGTTAATCTTTTGCCATTAAAAGATTTGTAGAATTTCTTCAATACCTCGTTAACCCTATTTCTGAAGCCCCAATTTGTGTTCACATTTTTCTGGCCCGATTTCCCATTGAGTATATACTTGCTGCCCTTATACTCCTCTGGGGATCCACTTGATCTCAGCTCTGTTTACCTGACATATTCCTCCTTCCTTACCTTGACCAGAGCATCAATATATCTAGCCATCCAGCACTCCCTGCACCCACCAGCCTTGCCCCTCTCACTAACAGGAACACATTGGCTCTGGACTCTCTAAAACCAAGTATTGATGGCCTTGCATTTTCCAACCATCCCTTTACCTGTGAATAGGATATTCCAATCAGCCTTTCACAGGGCTCACCTAACACTTTCAAAATTGGTCTTGTTCAAAGTTAGAACTTTATTGTTTACATCAGGTCTTTCCTATTCCATAACTAATTTAAACATAATATTTATGCGTAACAGACTTGAAATGTTAAATAAACACTTCCTGCTCCTCTGTAACAGGCTCGAGAGGCTGCATGGGATCCTCCTGTCCCTTTATAACAGCCACAAGACATTAAATGACACATCAACCCCTGGATTATAAGCAGCCAATAAACTGTACCTGATGGAGGTCCATCCCTTCTCAGTTACAGAAACAATGAACTCCAGGTGCCCTCTCAGTGACACCTCATACAGCTGCAGCAACAAATCCTTTTATTTTGAATGATTTTGTTGGCAAAATGCGCTAATATTCCAGAGTTCCACCTTTTCAATTAGCAACAGGCTAATATGGACTGAATGGCCTTCTCCTATCCTTCTGTAAGAGACCCATAGGGACAGAATTGCTTCGGCCTGTTCCTGAGCAGCAGTCTCAGTGCTCTGTGTCAAGATTATAAAAGGATTTGAAAACAGGGCACTTAAAACCCAGCGTAGCCTCACACTGGTCAATAAGTATCACACTGTAGGTTAAGGCATCTAGAAACTTGCCCATCCGATGTTTTTTTTATGTAGCTGATCGTTATTTTATAACTGCTTCCTTTCCTAAACAGAGTGGAACACATATACACCCCTGCAGTGTTCTGTTAATAATATTGTATGCAAGGAAAAGTAAATAAAAAATTAAAGATTTATGGTCCATCCCTCAGCAACCGTCATCCAATCCATCCAAAACCGGGAAATGTTCCCTTTTATAGTAATATGAAAAGTGATGTATGAAACTGGTTAACTGATTCTATTTTTTCAGTGACTGTGATTAATGCCAATCTCCATAGATTCTAATTGTCCCAGTGAAGGATTTACATCTTTTAATGATAAATGGGCGCCATTCAATGCGTTATCCCATAATATGAGCGGGACCATCACCGACAGTACTGACAGGGATCAGCAGATCCAGAGAGAGGGGGAGAGAGATCAGAATCTGAGAACATTAGACTGGAATGTTCCAACAATGGATCAGAATCTGATAACATTCGAATGGAATATTTCAACATTAGACAGGAGTTTATCCGATTATATTTGGTATCTTTCTGCATTTGATTGGTTGTCATTATCATGGCGGATCTATTATGCTCTTCTCTTTATGCAATATTTTATTATCCTTTCCTGGCTATCGTTGGTGTTCCTGGTAAGTGTCACTATCCTTTTTTTTCTATAAACTGGTTATGACTGTATTACTGTTCTTTCATATTTCTACACTTCTGTCCACTATATTATTGTTCCTGTTGAAACTCTGAATCCAGATATTTACTCTACAGACCACTACTAACTACATAAATGAAGGTGTTCAATTACTGTCCCTCTGCTCTGGCACTGTTACTCATGGGTCTCGATGTTGACCTACTAGTTTCAGCGGAGAACCGCAATGTATGTATTGTTCTTTGCCTTTGTTATTTAAATATTAAGAGCATGGAGGTCACTGTCTACTGTTCTGGTTACAAACTCCACTTCCTTCAGTGTTTCCATCCCATGCCTGGCCAATATCTGCAGCTGAAGCAGATGACACAGTCACAATGTGGAAGATCCTTTGATCATGAGCTGATTCCTGACACCATGCCCTGACCATTTCTAGCTTGAAATACTTACCACTCGCGATGTATCTCACTGGTTTATTCCATCTCCTGTTTGAACTTGAGTTATAAAATACAGTCTTAATGAAGTTAATAATCTGCTGCTGATGCTCCAGCTTCAAACCTGCCAAGAAAATCTGATTCGAACCACACACAACCTCCCATCCATCTGTCA